>NC_088371.1:29113006-29119812 GCF_034508935.2 Berghia stephanieae
AAAAATATATATATATATATATATATATATATATACATTATATATATATGAAGGTCTGACATCCGAAACCACTTATGGGCCGAGTTATACATTGTTGTAATGGAAACTATTTTGTGTCATTTAGAGATTTCCATTACAAACAAATGAATTGGGTTATCAGACCTGCAAATAAAGTCAGATTCAGTTTCAGATTCATCATAACTTGATGTGGATGTCTTTTTGAGTGAGAAATACAACAACAACAACAACAACAACAACAACAACAACAACAAAAAAGAACTTTTGGCACAATGTTAGATTTTCACCTTGCATAATATAAATGCAAAGTTTGAATTAAGGCAGACCTCTTATCATGTCATTTCCAGGTCACGTCATCAGGTCTTCAGATTACCTCCCTAACACCTTTTCGACTATGCTTTCATAGGTACAAAGTCCATTTGCATCTCATCGGTTCAGATCAGATTATTATAACTTTTCAATGGCTTGTATTTGCAAAAGGCCCCACGTGCCATCACTGCAAATGTTCAGTTACAGTCCAATCGAAACAGTCACAGATTACTTTGACGAGCAAATGCATTCAAAACTGTTTCGATAGTTTCCAAGCATTCAACGTTCGTTTTTGTCGATGGCAGGATATTCCAGTCATTTATTGTTGGGGGAAACTTGATATTGATGTCATTCTGTGTTGATGTTTATAAATACATTTGACATCACCTTTCATGATGACATAGTTCTAAGGCAAAGTTGAATTAAGGCCCATTATCTCTCATTCATGTGATGACCGGGTCACGGTCTCTAGGCCTTTTGCTTCTCATCGTTTTCAGACTTGTTATAACTTGATATGATGCCTTTCTGTGTTGTTTTAAAAATTTACTTTTAAATTACCATTAATGATGACAAAAGTTCAAACCCCCAAAGTTGAATCAAGTCACAGTATCTCTCATCCAAGTAAATAAACCAGGTCACAGGATAAATGCATCCGTGGGGTTTAAATAAAGGGCCCTTTTTGGGATCTCATCGTTTCAGATCAGTTTTTATTATAATTTGTTATTGAGGGACTTTCTGTGTTGAGTTTTACAAATACTTTTGACATCCCCATTCCCCCAATGGCATAGTTCTAAGGCAAAGTTGAATAAATTTTTAAAATTTTGAAACCTCTCATTCATGGCCAGCCCCACGTTATCAACATCAGCTTCGGCAAAAGGCCAATAGCCCAGCCTTTTTATTTTTAAAGGGCATCCGATATAATACGGGTTATGGATATGGGCCACAGCTTTTGAAATTTTGATTTAAAAAAAGGTTTTTTGGCTTCCCGTGAAAAAACGTGTACATATATGCAGGTTTTGACATCCGAACCCACTTAGGGGCCCAAAGTTTAAAATTGTTGTAATGGACGGGTATATTGCTTTCTTTTTTTGAGATTTCCATTAGAACAATGACCCAAAAGGGAATTTTGGGGTTATCAGCCCTGTAATAATTTGCACGTCACCGCTAAATGGTTATAAAAGGGAGGGCTAAAAAATAATTAAAAAAAAAACAAAAAACAAAGAAAAAGAGCACAAACAATATGGCTAACGTCATGGTTATAATTGAGGTCCGACTACTCTTAAGAGTGGTAATATTTTTTCAAATGTACAAAGAGCACATGATTTAGTGAAAGTTGTAAATGGGAAAGGGTTGAAAAATTTTGAACATATTTTTCTATTTTGTGACGATAATTTGTCTTTTGTATCTGTTTTATTATCCTGTCTGTTTTTTTTTCTTTTTAATTCCAAAATTTATAAAGGGGCTCTAAAAATATCCCTCCAATGACGTCATCAATTCATGTGAGGGCCCAAAATTCGTCATTTCATTCATGCCCCCACTACCCACAATGCTGTGATGAAAGATGGTGGGTGTTGTTTTGTTTGCGTTACTGTTGTTGTTATTACTATTATTATTATTGTTATCCCTCACTCAAATCATCGTCGTTTTTCGTCGTCGTCGTCTCTCGTGACGTCGTCCATAGGGTCCGTTGCTACGTACCGGCTCCGCCCCCCACCGGAAATTAAACAGGGCGCCATTGTGAGATTTTCTGTGTGTGGAGGTGATGTTTGGGGGCCATGATTGGTTTTAACTGGCCGTCGACTTTGTCTTTCAGAGTTTTTTCCCTTTTTCCCGCTTCCCTTTCATTCGACGGTTTTGAAACCAAAATTTGACCCGGAAAAGAAAATTTAAATTTAAAATTTTTTCAATTTTTTGGGGTATGTGGTCTTTGTTTTGACACTCGCTTTCAGATCTGAAGGTCCTTGGGTTCGAGCCTCGCTCTGCCATAGTTGAGTCCTTGGAGAAGGCTCTTTAGTCAATTTTTTCTCCCGTACTCAGGTGTAAAATGAGTACAGGGTGGGTTTAAAAAGGTTATTTCGTCCCAAAAAAAATTTTAAATCGCCCAAAATTGCGTCATGTCCCCTCCCCAAATGTTACATGTTGCTATACGCCCGGGACCCCCTTGGGAAAGCTCTTTGAGCACATTAAGTGGATATTGCCCCTATATTAAAAAACTCCTATTTTTTCATAATAGTAAAATTGTAATGAAAAAAGTTTTGGGTTTTTTTGATAGTTTTCACCATGGCTAAGTGCGACGTGCACTTATTTTTCGGTCTGATAACCCAGGGATATTTGTACAAAAGTCAGTTAGTGCAAATATTATTAGCAGAAACCCGATATCAAACTCAAATATGCCCGTGTTTTATAATTACTGTCGTGGACAATATTTGCATTTAACAAATTAGGCCCTTCCGCCACGGCATCATTAAAATATTTGTCGCCTAGGCATTCCCGAAGGGGAATTTTTATAATTGGGTCAAAAAAAAGATGTCAGCTGTCAAGAGGGAAACACCCATGTTGTCTCCCAGCGAGTAAATAAATGGGGGGGGGGGGGGGGGGGGGGGGGGGGGGGGGTGTTATAACTTGAAAAGGAAAAAAAAAAAAAAGTGCCCTTTAGCGGACCCCGGGGCCTTCCGGAACAGTGCAAAGCCCTTTAACCCCTCGGCCATTTGCCCCCCCCCCCCCCCCCCTAGGCGATATTACATTTTTTTAGGACAGAGACAACATGTTAACGGCCAGGTACTCATTTTACACCTGAGTACAGTGAGAGAATGTGAATAAAGAGCCTTTTCCAAGGACTCAACTATGCGCCGAGCGAGGCTCGAACCCAGGACCTTCGATCCGAAGCGAGTGTCCTACTACTAGACCACATAGCCGCAGTTACGGTTAATTCTTTATGTTATGTAGGAGAATAAATATACGATTTTTTCATTTCTTTGTATTTATTAAACGAGTTATTTCTATCGTGCTCATAACACTACGAGCTTGCGATATTGTGTTCTTGTACGATAAAAAAATACGAGTTTAATAAATACAAAGAAATGAAAGAAAACGTTTATTCCACCGCTAGGCGTTCAAGCATTATTCGACGATTACGAATTACTAAGAATTGATAGGGTTTTCCATGGGAGGGAATAAACACTATTTTTTTTATTCCATTATCACCCACAATAGTATTTCTAATTTGTTTCTTCTATGTTCACTTTTCGGGGTCCTATTCAAGCAGACATAATACTGTCTTGAGAAGGTGGGTGGACCATTTCTATCACAACATAGTAACATGATGCCAGACATGTTAATAAATACACTTGAACCAGAGCAAGTAGAACCGTGTCTTGTAGACAATAAATACAATGTATCGCGGCATTTAAAAACGGCAATGTACTAACTTTTCTCCATCCTATCTATAGGAATGAGATTAGCGGAAGAGTAGCGTCCCTTGATTGGACGTCTCACATTGTCTGTGGCGTCACCGGCGAAAAGTTATTAGAGAGAGAACGTCGTGTTGGTTGTGCACATGCGTCTCTTCGCGAGAGGACGAGAGACGCATGCACACAACCAACATGACGTTCTCTCTCTAATAACTTTTCCGCCGGTGACGTCACAGACAATGGGTGACGTCCAATCAAGGGACGCTACTCTTCCGCTAATCTCGTTCCCTATTAAAATCGTTTGTGCCGTTATGATCCTCCTGGATTCCTAAGATCTAAAATCATACTTCTTTTCGTGTATCTAAAAAAAGGCTCGAAAACATTTTCGAAAAGGACATTTTCTCATACCGCCCCAAATGTGTTGAATTCACCGCCATTATATGCCATCGCTGAAGGGCGTACTTTTTAAAAATAGATATATAGGTGTGTTGGTATTGGCGTCATTTGACATAACACTTTAATCTGATCGATGGGTCGCAATATTCCTTTTTTTAAAACTCACCTGTCTTTCTGTCAGGTCTAACGTAACGGCCAGTTCATATCTCCTGAGTCTAGTGAGGTAATTGTGAAGCGTGAATTCCTTTTCAAGCTCTTGTATTTGATTTTTGGTGAATGCCGTCCTCTCTTTCCTGGTTTGACTGACAAGTCCAGCTTGTAAGGATCGGGGGAATCTGAAAATGGAGGGAATGTAAAAGTGGAGGGAATGTAAAAGTGGAGTGAATGTGACAGTGGAGGGAATATGAAAGTGGAGAGAATGTGAAAGTGGAGGGAATGTGAAAGTGGAGGGAATGTGAAAGTGGAGGGAATATGAAAGTTGTGGGAATTTGAAAGTGGCGAAAATATGGAAGTGGAGGGAATGTGAAAGTGGCGAGAATGTGAAAGTGGCGGGAATGTGAAAGTAACGAAAATAATCAGACAAAAACTACAACTTTATTCTTTAGTCGTGTATGCCTTTGTGGTCTTAGTGGACTAGGTACTTAAAACGATTTAACAAAGAATCCAAGCTACATGGCTAATTTGAAGGTCTGATAAAGTAAGGTAATTAGGGGCTTAATTTAGTAGTAGTCGTAGTAGTAGTAGTAGTAGTAGTAGTAGTAGTAGTAGTAGTAGTAGTAGTAGTAGTAGTAGTAGCAGCAGTAGTAGTAGTAGTAGTAGTAGTAGTAGTAGTAGTATGGAGTAGTAGGAGTAGTAGTAGTAGTAGTGTAGTAGTAGTAGTAGTAGTAGTGTAGTAGTAGTAGTAATAATAATAATAGTAGTAGACAGCAGTAGTAGTAGTAGTAGTATAGTAGTAGTAGTAGCAGCAGTAGTAGTAGTAGTAGTAGTAGTAGTAGTAGTAGTAGTAGTAGTAGTAGTAGTAGTAGTATATATATATAATTAGTAGTATAATAATAATATAGTAGTGTAGTAGTAGTAGTAGTAGTAGTAGTTAGTAGTAGTAGTAATAATAATAATAATATAGTAGTAGTAGCAGTAGTAGTAGAGTAGTAGTAGTAGTAGTAGTAGTGTAGTAGTAGTAGTAGTAGTAGTAGTAGTAGTAATAGTAGTAATAATAATATAGTAGTAGTAGTAGTAGTAGTGTAGTAGTAGTAGTAGTAGTAGTAGTTAGTAGTAAGTAGTAGTAGTAGTTGTAGGCCACATCTCCAAACTCATTTCATCAACCAGCTTCGCATTCTTCCTCTAACCTGAAGATGAGTATCCAGACCAAGAATGATCCAAACCGGCGTCCAGACAAGGTTCTTCCTTCTCCTGGACCACACACCTCCAACTCCATGAAAATGAAGAGTCGGAAGAGATACCATGCTGGCTCGGTCGTAGCCAGTATAAAAAATGGGCTTATTTTAACAATATTGTAATGGTCAATATTTAGCGTTGGTTTGAGAGTATTTCCATTATTACAATTTACCAAAATCTAGGACGAGAAAATAATATGTCGCCTGTAAGGCGCGATGATGGGAGTCCCGATAACTCAGTTGGTAGAGCACTCGCTTCACACGCAAAGGGACTGAGATCGATCCGGGTGCAGTCTAGATTTTTTTCCGACCCCCCCCCCTGTAAACAACCATCATCCGTAAATAGGTAGCTGGGTCTGTTAGATCTAGTAGAAAGTACTTTGCGATAGACGAGCGTCCTATCCAAAGGGTAGAAATACTGTAAATTGTTTCTCACACAATAGAAACCGGGATAGACTCATGTTCTATGGGCCTTACGGCTTTGAAGGACTACTTATAATCAGTAGATCAAAACACGATGTGGAGCTAGAAAGCAGATAGAGGGTAACGCAGAGATTACAGGCTCATTTTTTTTTTTAATCTCACTTTTATCTCCCCCCAATTGGCTTCAACAGTCATGACGTCACTTCCCTCTTAATGACGCATAGTAACTTAGTAAGTGGCTCTAAAGTATCGGAACAATGAAGGCGGACGCCTTATGAAATACTTCTCCGACGAGCAAAAAAAGTGTATCCAGAGGAGTAAAACATAAATATGATCATGTTTTGACTTTTATACATTCTGATCACATGACATGAAAAGTTCTAGCCAGAATGAAGAATAAAAGTACCAATTTTCTTTGTTTAGAACCTCGCTGCTCGCCGTTGCTGGGCCACGTGACATCAGACTTTTGAATCAATTAACAGTAGAGCTTTGACCAATCAAAACATTGAATTTGTGACACTTTTTCACGTGCTCGGACAAAATTTAGTTTGTTTATAAACAATAACGTGAATGAAATCGTCCTTTCTCTGATCATTGTTATTGTTTTTATACCGACAAATGAGTGACTAGTTATCAATGATTTTCTCGATCAGATTATAAACGTTTATGTTTACGCATAGTTTTCTGTGTTGCGTTTAATGATGAAGCGGTAGACCAGTTGGTATTTTACTTAGACATAAATTATACGATCAATGCAAAACGTGTAGTCGCTACGATTACCAATCCACTGCCTTTTTACATTTACGAAATTTTCCAAGGCGTGGTTATCTATGTTTATGATAAATGAATTACCCTC
>NC_088371.1:29119912-29127412 GCF_034508935.2 Berghia stephanieae
AAAACGTTTTGAGTACAATAAATGGAAGGCCAAGAAAATGGTGAAGTCGATAAAAGTGATTGGAGCAGGCTTTTATGTTATTAATAACATTAAATAAGTAAGTGGTGCAGGCTTTTATGTTTATAATAACATTAAATAAGTAAGTGGTGCAGGATTTTATGTTTATAATAACATTAAATAAGTAAGTGGAGCAGGATTTTATGTTTATAATAACATTAATAAGTGAGTAGAAAAGTGCCAGGAAAAAATTGGGAATAAAAGCATGGCTCAGCGGTATGGTCTTTGGATTCGAACCCGAAAGGTACCGAGTTCGACCACGCGTTGCTATGCTTGTGGCCTTCAGCTAGTCTCCTCTGTACAGAGAAGAAGTACAAAATATCTCTGTCGTCTATCTGGAATTTAGTAATGTATTTATTGAGATTTTATATAACGCATTATCCACTAAACGTGCTCAAAGGGCTTTACAAGGGATCCCTGGCCAACAGCAAGACATAACATGTAGGACAGGACTGGACAACTTTTAGGCAATATTAAAAAAATATTTCGGACAGAGACAACGCTGTTAACGGCCAGTTACTCTTTTTACACCTGATTACGGTGAGAGAATGTGAGTAAAGAGCCTTCTCCAAGGACTCAACTATGCGCCAAACTAGGCTCGAATTCAGGACATTCCGATCCGAAAGCGAGTGTCATACCACCGGACCACATAGCCACATGTAATTATGTGTCTTTATTGTTTATTTTTGTTGTCTAAAGAAGGATTTAAAGCCCGAAACGTTCCGTGTTTGGTATTTTGGTCTCTTTTTTAAGCTTTTATATTCATTTACACTTTAAAGTCGACAGCTTCTAGCAGCCTCGTGTTTTGAGTTTTATTCCTCATTTAGTCATAGTTTTAGCGCATTTAACTTGCCTGACCAAGAGAGGGAGCTTCCTCAATCAACACTATCCATTACATCTTACGTCATACCGCTTTTAGACAATGAATCACACATTGAATGGTATCGTGTGACACTTTATGACGGATGTATCCAATTACATTTGAGAAACAAAAGCGCTTAAAATTATACAAAAGCAGGTGTATAATAACGATATAGATTAAATTGTCAAATGATTATAAACCATATTATTGTTCATGTAATTTCATGTTCTCTCTCTCTCTCTCTTTCTCTCTCTCTCTCTCTCTCTCTCTCTCTCTCTCTCTCTCTCTCTCTCTGTGTGTCCTTTATGTTCTAAAGAAGAAAAATACAAGCGTCAGTTAGTTGGGTGCTTACTTTTGTTGCCACTTTTGTGGGAGTCTGGAGCAGTGTCATTAGGTTTTGCAAGCATAAACAGTTAACTCCTCATTGCATATCCGTATTTCACAGAGTTAACCGCTAGTTTTCGGTCTTGCAAAATGTTGCTTTATTATTTCACAACTGTGGCATTTTTTCATGTCTCGTTTGGCGTAAGAGAAGAACGGTTCTACAACGGTGTGTTATGTGATTTAGAAAAGAGAGTTAAAAATAGTTGTTCTGTTTTAATAAAAGAAACCAAGACGTCAAATAAGTGTGTGTTTCTTTGTAGCCAGGATGATTCATGTATCGGAATAAGTATGACTGACAAAGGGCATTGTTATCACCACTACAAGTGTGACAGCGTTTCTGGATGTTCAAACAGAGAAAACAATCACAAATACAAGTCTAAAAGATGTGCTCACGGTGGAGAATGGAATCCAAAAACGTCGAAATGTTCTTGTGCAAATAGCTGGATAGGGGAGAACTGTCTAGATCTTCCCTCAGAATGTCTCGATTTGTCCAAACACGGATACTCATCAAAGGCAGTCCGATGTCATCAAACTTGTTATCGCGCATTGCAGTATTTACCCAAATAGTAACTGGTATGGCTTGGACATTTTCATGAACGGTTGCGGTATAGACTTTGACCGGACATGGGAAGAATATAAAAAAGGATTCTATGTGGATCGTGACAACTTTTGGATCGGCCTTGAAACTTGGAACCTTCTTTCAATGGCTGGCTACACAGAACTGACCACAGCTGCCAATTTCGGGACGGGGTATGTTGTCTATAACGGCTTCGTTATCCGCAATGAATCTCAAAAGTTTTCATTCTCATTTGACTCATTCGAAACATTTCAAAGACGTAATGATGACTCTCTGGTCAGGACTGTGTTCAAGGATTGTCTCAAACCTTTTCAGAATAAACCATTCCTTACAAAAGATACAGACACATCGGAAGTAGATGGTGAGAATTGTGCTTCAAAGATCGGGTCTGGGTGGTGGCATGATGTCGCTGATTGTACAGGATCACCCTGTAACTTTCTTGGCAAATTTCCAAGAGAATGGGAAACGATTCCTCTGTACCAAAGAGTGAGGATTGATGGGATCGACCCTGAGCAGCTGAAACGTCATGAGTCTGATGTACAAACTCGCATTTATCTCCAGAAACCAGGTGCTTGACCAATCGCCTCGGAACGTATCGCACTGGACTCCATAATTGAAAATGAACTTTGACTTTAATTTACATAATTTAAGATAAGTACGTTTGTTGAGTGGGGTGAATAACTCGTCAAAATGCTCTTGTGTGAGTGGCTGGATAGGAAAGAATTGTCTAGAACATCAGTCAGAATCTCTGGAGTTTTCAAAACATTGATACAAATCACGCCTGACTTTCTTGAGTCAGCCAATTCAAATTCACCTTGCTAAAGTGTTTTGTTACATATCACCCTTCAAAATGTCTTACATACATATCAAAACGTTTACCAATGGTGGAGACCTAGATTTCAACCGCTCCTGGGACGAGTACAAGAATGGATTCTAGTGTGACGAGAATAATTTCTGGATAGGTCATTTGCGCTTTCATTTGCAGGATTAACTCTAATTGAAAATCGAACAAATTTGTTCATATTAAATTACTTTATTAAAGAAAAACACAAAAAGCTTGATCTTTTGTATAACGCAATATCCACAAAACGAGGTCAAAGTGCTTTACAAAGGTCCCTGATCATCAGCAACATGTAGAACGTGACATGATGCCTTATAGGCGATATTACAATATTTTTTACGGACAAAGACACCGCTGTTGACGGCCAGGTACTCATTTTACACTTGAGTACGGTGAGAGAATTTGAGTAAAGAGCTTTTTCCAAGGACTCCACTATACGCTGAGCTAGGCTCGAACCCAAGACCTTCCGATCAGAAAGCGAGTGTCATACCACAAAACCAAATATCCACATGAAAACATCCATTTCAATCTAATCACTGTGTCCAAACTACCATCATCGAAACATATTGATTTTTTACATGACTTTGAAACACTCTTCAGCAACTCAGCACTGTTTTCTGGAAATCTGCTAGTTGTTGGAGATTTTTAATGATATAGTGATAATTGTGCAGCTATGTGGTCTAGTGGTATGACACTCGCTTTTGGATCGGGAGGTCCTGGGTTCGAGCCTCACTCAGCGCATAGTTGAGTACTTGGAGAAGGCTCTTTACTCACGTTCTCTCACCGTACTCAGGTATAAAATGAGTACTTGGCCATTAACAGCATTGTCTCTGTCCGAAAAAAAATGTAATATCGCCTAACAGGCGTCATGTCCCTGGTGAGCGGCAAATACTTCCATAGTTTTGTGGGCTGAATAGAATAGTTTGGAATTTCAGATATTTCTTTGATATATTCGTCTGATATCCGGTGAAATACGAGATCAATGATATGTCATTTTTCATGGGTCGGAGATCGCACACGCTTAAAAATTATACAAAAGGCAGGTGTATCATAACGATATTGATTAGATTGTCAAATGAATATTAATCATGTTATTGTCATGTAATTTCATGTTCTCTCTCTCACGCTGTGTGTGTGTGTGTGTGTGTGTGTGTGTGTCCGTTATGTTCTAAAGAAGAAAAATACAAGCGTCAGCTAGTTGCGTGCTTACACTTTTGTTGCCACTTTTGTGGGAGTCTGGAGCAGTGTCATTAGGTTTTGCAAGCATAAACAGTTAACTCCTTATTGCATATCCGTATTTCACCGAGTTAACCGCTAGTTTTCGGTCTAGCAAAATGTTGCTTTATTATTTCACAACTGTGGCATTTTTTCATGTCTCGTTTGGCGTAAGAGAAGAACGGTTCTACAACGGTGTGTTATGTGATTTAGAAAAGAGAGTTAAAAATAGTTGTTCTGTTTTAATAAAAGAAACCAAGACGTCAAATAAGTGTGTGTTTCTTTGTAGCCAGGGTGATTCATGTATCGGAATAAGTATGACTGACAAAGGACATTGTTATCACCACTACAAGTGTGACAGCGTTTCTGGATGTTCAAACAGAGAAAACAATCACAAATACAAGTCTAAAAGATGTGCTCACGGTGGAGAATGGAATCCAAAAACGTCGAAATGTTCTTGTGCGAATAGCTGGATAGGGGAGAACTGTCTAGATCTTCCCTCAGAATGTCTCGATTTGTCCAAACACGGATACTCACCGAGAAGGACTTATTTGAGATTAAACCAAAGGCAGTCCGATGTCATCAAACTTGTTATCGCGCATTGCAGTATTTACCCAAATAGTAACTGGTATGGCTTGGACATTTTCATGAACGGTGGCGGTATAGACTTTGATCGGACATGGGAAGAATATAAAAAAGGATTCTATGTGGATCGTGACAACTTTTGGATCGGCCTTGAAACTTGGAACCTTCTTTCAATGGCGGGCTACACAGAACTGACCACAGCTGCCAATTTCGGGACGGGGTATGTTGTCTATAACGGCTTTGTTATCCGCAATGAATCTCAAAAGTTTTCATTCTCATTTGACTCATTCGAAACATTTCAAAGACGTAATGATGACTCTCTGGTCAGGACTGTGTTCAAGGATTGTCTCAAACCTTTTCAGAATAAACCATTCCTTACAAAAGATACAGACACATCGGAAGTAGATGGTGAGAATTGTGCTTCAAAGATCGGGTCTGGGTGGTGGCATGATGTCGCTGATTGTACAGGATCACCCTGTAACTTTCTTGGCAAATTTCCAAGAGAATGGGACACGATTCCTCGGTACCAAAGAGTGAGGATTGATGGGATCGACCTGAGCAGCTGAAACGTCATGAGTCTGATGTACAAACTCGCATTTATCTCCAGAAACCAGGTGCTTGACCAATCGCCTCGGAACGTATCGCACTGGACTCCATAATTGAAAATGAACTTTGACTTTAATTTACATAATTTAAGTTAAAATAAGTACGTTTGTTGAGTGGGGTGAATAACTCGTAAAAATGCTCTTGTGTGAGTGGCTGGATAGAAATAATTGTCTGAAACGTCAGTCAGAATCTCTCGAGTTTTCAAAATTGGTACGAATAACTCTTGGCCTTCCGATCAGAAAGCAAGTGTCATACGACAAAACCAAATATCCTCATGAAAACATCCATTTCAATCTAATCACTGTGTCCAAACATAGTGATTTTTTACATGATTTTGAAACACTCGTCAGCAACAAAGTAAAGTCATGTAAAAATCACTATGTTTGGATGATGGTAGTTTGGACACAGTGATTAGATTGAAATGGATGTTTTTATGTGGATATTTGGTTTTGTGGTATGACACTTGCTTTCTGATCGGAAGGTCCTGGGTTCGAGCCTCGCTCAGCGCATAGTTGAGTCCTTTGAGAAGGCTCTTTACTCACGTTCTCACGTCGTAATCAGGTATAAAATGAGTACCTGGCCATTAACAGCGTTATCTCTGTCCGAAAAAACTGTAATATCGCCTTACAGGCGTCATGTCCCGTCCTACATGTTAAATGTTGCTGTTGACCAAGGATCCCTTGGAGAGCACGTTTAGTGGATATTGCGCTATATAAAAGCTCAATTTTTAAAAATTTTTTACAACGACGAGATGAACAACGCGGCAACTAATTCTCTGAATAATATAATCAAATCTCTAAATTTCACTCAAACTGCGCGATCACCGACCCGTGTAAAAGGACATATTATCATGGATCTCGTATTTCACCGGATTTCTGACGAATATATCAAAGAAATATCTGAAATTCCAAACTATTCTATTCAGCGCACAAAACTGTATGTACGTATTTGCCGCTCACCATCGAAAACCGTCTTATGAACAAATATATATATATATATAATATATAATATATATATATATATATATATATATATATATATATATATATATATATATACTATGACGATTTTATGATTTTATCAAAGACTTAACACTTACTAGTACGGACGTGTTTTTAAATAATAATAATAATGATAATAATAATAATAATAATAATAATAATAATAATAATAATAATAATAATAATAATATAATAATAATAATAATAATAATAATAATAATAATAATAATAATAGATCTTTATTGTCCATAAATATGGCAATTTGTCATTTAGTTACACTTGTTATAACGTTAAACGATAACTGTAACATTGAACAGATATTTCACTCCTACTTATTATCTCTCTCTCTCTCATTCTCTCTCTCACTCGATCTCTCTCTCATCTCTCTCTCTCTCTCTCTCTCTCTCTCTCTCTCTCTCTCTCTCTCTCTCTCTTCCTCTCGTTCTTTCACACGTGCGATATTCACAACATAAACATATTCATTTCGTTTTCAATTTGTTACGATTGTGGCATTTCGACACCAAAAATTATCATCATTATCAATTGGTCAGTTAATCTTACATTAAATAAACTAATCAGTTAATCAGTCAACGAATCAATCCTTGGTTTTTCTGTATCATATGAAATATTCAAAATTTTTATTGCTGATGGAACGAACGTTGATTTATACTTGTTAGTTCTACATTTAATCTGACAAAACCTTCTCCCAGATGGTAAAAGACTAAATTCATGGTATAAAATATGTGTTTTATTGTTGGTAATTGAGAATGCTTTCCTTTCTATTGCTTTTCCATGAATTCTTTCTACTCCATCAAGAGGATGGTTTATTATTTTTGATGCCTCTCTTTGATAGATTTTGAAATTTTTGATTTATCCTGTTCAATGGTGTGATAATAAGGAGTCAGTGGAATACGCTGATTTCACTTTCTCAAAATTTCTTTCAGATCTACAGACTGTAGCAACAACTTTTTCTGCTTATTTTTACCTCTCTATACCTATGATGTCTGATTCGCAGACATCTCTATAATTAAATATTAATTGATACCAACTTATGTAAAACGCTCGTGTGGTTTAAAGAATTGTCATTCAATATTTATCTTAAATAAAAATGTAATCACCACCTTAAATACTACATGACAGCTACTGCACCGTCTAGATTGTTGTCATAAATAATGCCCTGATACCATTTTAAAAATATTTAAATTCAACTCACGATTTGTTTTCTTTTGGTGATCTGGACGCATATTTTGATGTTTTTTTTTCTGGTTAATGCCAGGCTAGAAGTTGACGAAGGCTTCGGTCAGGCTATACGAAGGCTATGGTAAGGGATTATACGTTTACCAGGACTCTGGTCAGGCTATACGAAGGCTAC
>NC_088371.1:29132412-29164912 GCF_034508935.2 Berghia stephanieae
ACCTTGTAACACACACTTTTGAACAGAAAACACCCCCTCCACCATACAACCCCCCTCCCCCCCCCCACACACACACATAACACCCCCAACCCCCCCCCCCCCCCCTCCACCTCTCTTCCCAACGCAACATCATACATTCTCAATACGAATTGAACTAGTGAGGTGGAGTCTACATTCATTGTGATTTGTTTGGGTAATTAAAAAATTAATCTCCTTCCACTGCTCCCCCCCCCCCACCCCCAACCTCTCTCTCTCTCACTCTCTCTCCCTCTCTCTCTCTCTCTCTCTCTCTCTCTCTCTCTCTCACACACACACACACACACACACACTCACATTCACTAATTGACGCAATGACAATCATAAATTAGGCAATGACGGATCAAATGTAGCGTGCACTATTTATTGGCTTTGTCTATCTTGCCCTCCTCTTCTCCCAAACCTCTCATCTCCTCTTGACTTGAATATGCGGATGACTGGGTTTTTATTAACTTATCATGAGTAATTAATGGTCAATATACTAAATAGCTGGTGTCTGGAAACTGAACGTCAATAATGGCATTTTTCAGACTTAGTTTTTGTTCTCTACCTATCTCTCTGTCCACAGTCTATGTTGGTTCCTCTCTCTCTCTCTCTCTCTCTCTCTCTCTCTCTCTCTCTGTGTGTGTGTGTGTGTGTGTGTGTGTGTGTGTGTGTGTCTGTCTCTCCCATTTTATTGTGAGAAAAATAGACGGGGAAAAGCATGGAGGGAGGTCGAGAGTGAGAGAGAGAGAGATAGATAGAGAGAGAGAGAGGATTATTTGATTTGATATGACGGAGAATACACGTACGAAATACTATCAAAGAGAGAGAGACACAGAGAGAGGGAGGAGAGAGAGAGAGAGAGAGAGAGAGAGAGAGAGAGAGAGAGAGAGAGAGGATTATTTGATTTGATATGACGGTGAATACACGTACGAAATACTATCAAGAGAGAGAGAGAGAGAGAGAGAGAGAGAGAGAGAGAGAGAAGAGAGAGAGAGCTATGAAGATATTGTTGTGGATGAGAACAATAAAGAGAGGAATAAGAAAACAAATGAATTGTGTGGATGAATAGATAGATACATAATAAATTTAAACATAGATATGAAGGTAGATCGATTGATTCTGTCGGTAGGTAGATGGATGGATGGATGGATGTACGAAGGAAAAGATGGGTGAATTGATGAAAAGGTGAAACATAAAGAGAAATATAGATTCATAGACAGGTAGATAGATAGATAGATAGATAGATAGATAGATAGATAGATAGATAGATAGATAGATAGATGGATAGAAAAGCGGATGATGGAGAGAGAGAGAGAGAGAGAGAGAGAGAGAGAGAGAGAGAGAGATGTAGTACCATATACCTGTCCCAACAACGATCAGGCCCTGGGACTAAAACCACCCCTATCTCTCGCGCTCTCTTTCTATATCTCTCTCTTTCTCTCTCTCTCTCTCTCTCTCTCTCTCTGTGTGTGTTTCCTTATCTCTCTCCTTATCTCTCTCTCTCCCTCTGTGTATGTGTATGTGTGTGTTTCCTTCTCTCTCTCTCTCTCTCTCTCTCTCTCTCTCTCTCTCTCCCTCTCTCTCTCATTTATCAATTCCGGGAATCGGTAACATCTAAAGATGGATGAAAAGAAGAATAAGGAGGAAGAGGCGGAGAGGGAGGTGGAGAAGTGGGAGTTGAAGATAAAGAGAAAATAATAATGAAAAAATATAGACATAAATAGATTCTTCTTCTTCTTCCAGTGTCATCTCATGGGTTGAGGTCGACTTGAAATGACACGCCAATCTTCCCTGTTGACAGCTTGCTGACTGCATTCGGCTGCCGACAATCCTGTCCATGTCTTCACATCATCTATCCAAGTTCTTGCTGGCCTGCCTCTTCCTCTTTTCCCCTCAACTCTACCCTCAAGAATGTCCTTGTTGACAGTTTGATGGCGTCTTAGGTGTCCAAAATACTTAAGTTTTCTTGTTTTTATTACTTTCATTAGGGTCGGTCTGATATCAAGGATGTCACAGACTTCTTGATTTGTTTTCTTTTCTTTCCAACTGATTTTTCCAAGGCGACGGAAAGTCCACATTTCAAAGGCCTCAATTCTTTTCTCTATTTGTTTGTTCAAGGTCCATGTTTCTGAGCCGTAGAGAAGTGTTGAGTGGACATAACATTTGAGTATTCTTATTCTCGTTTTCATCTGCGTTTGTTGCGAAGTTAGAATGTTATTCAGTTGACTGAACCTCGACTTAGCTATAGCAATCCTGTTTTTCACTTCCAGCTCATTCTTTCCGTTGTTGGTCATTGTCTGTCCAAGATATTTAAAAGAATCTACTTGTTCGATGTTTTGATTATTAAATAGATAGATAGATAGATAGATAGATAGATAGATAGATAGATAGATAGATAGATAGATACATAGATAGATAAATACATAGATAGATAGATATATAGAGACATACAGACATACAAATTGATAGATAAATACAACCAAAGATAACATATTGCACTGTATATATTTGTCCCGATAGTTGTCCGGCCCCGTAGAACGTAAAATTTCGTCGGCGACTCGTCCTCCTATATAAGAAGTCACTGGTGACAGGTCAAACTAATTTCAAGACTAATTCTATAAGTGGAACTCATTAACTCTTCCCCATCACGTGAAGAACATCGAACGTGTGATCGGAATATCAAATTAACGTTTACTGTCAGTTAACTGTCCTGCTATGAAAATACGCATATTTACAAAATTTGGCCAGAAAACTCGTTCTTCAAATATCGATCGATTTAGATGACTCTGATCTTGTCAGAGCTGCCTCGCTCGGTTGGGAGCGTGATGTTCGTCAGGTCACACCGAACCGTCAGCCAGTTACTAGGCGAAATAAATTTAACAAATGTGACAAAACCAAAATTGGGACATGGAATGTCAGGACCTGTGCCCAAAAAGGAAAACTAAACAACATTCTGAAAGAAATGAAACGGCTCCAAATAAATATTCTTGGCCTGGCAGAGATGAGATGGAAAGAGCAGGGAACCATGTCAAAACAAGAAAACAACATGACATATAAGATCATATGGAGTGGTGGAACCTCTTTCCAAAAAGGAGTAGGGATGATCTTAGACCAAAAATCAACCAAATTTTACAAAGGGCACGTAGCAATCTCAGACAGAGTTTTGCTGGTTAAGCTAAGAGGACCTGTAGTTGACACCAATATTATTCAAGTTTATGCACCAACAGAAGAGGCGACAGATGCAGATATGACAGAGTTTTACCATTCACTAGACAAAGCAAAACGAATGTGTAAATCACAAGAAGTCCTTATGGTAATGGGGGACCTAAATGCTAAGATTGGCAGAGGCAGAGATGGTGACATAATCGGACCACATGGACTCGGAGACAGAAATGAACGAGGAAACATCTGGGCAGATTGGTGTAGAACAAATAAATTAATGATTTCAAACACCTGGTTTCAACAACACCCAAGAAGAACCTGGACATGGCAATCACCAGGGGACAGAGCAAGGAACCAGATAGACTTTATAGCAGTATCATCAAGATTCAGAAATGGCATATTAAATTGCAAAACCTACCCAGGCGCCGATGTAGACAGTGACCATGTCCCAGTTGTTTGTACAATAAGGATAAAGTTTAAAGCTATTCAGAGAACAGCTGGTAGAATAAAGAGGGATTACAGGTTATGCAAAGACAATGGCATACAAACAAAAATGAGAGAAGAATTTGAAAATGCACTCATGATACAAAGCCAAAGTGAACCTGATAATGAAAAATGTGAAAAACAATTTGAAATATTCCAAAAGTGTGTCAAAGCAACTGCAGAAAAGCATTTACCAATAGCTCAAATAAACAGCAAAAAGGAATGGATGACAAATGAAATTCTAAACCTATTTGAAGAAAGACGAAAATGCAACAGAGGGTCTGCAGAATACCAAACATTGAACAACCACATTAAATCCAAATGCATCGAGGCACACGAGAACTATCTAGACTGGAAATGCTGCGAAATCGAAAGAGAATACAAACCCAACCCCCAACAAGCTCACCAAAGAATAAAAGAACTATCAGGGAAAAGGAAAAGCAAAGCAGCAGGAAGTTGTATCCAAAACAAACAAGGGGAACTGCTATTTGAAGAACAACATATAGAAAGCCGATGGGTAGAATACATAGGCGAACTGTACAATGATCCAAATAGAAATGAACCACCACTGAAATTCAAAGAACCATTAAGCGGACCAAACATCACCAAAAGTGAAATTGAACATGCCATGGAACGAATGGGGGATGGTAAAGCAACAGGCCCTGATGAAATATCTGTAGAGGTATTAAAAAGCCTAGGAGATCTAGCAATTGATGAACTTCACATATTATTCAACAATATATACAATACTGGGAAAATTCCAGAAGATCTCTGTAACTCTATTTTCATAGCAATACCAAAGAAAGCAGGTGCAGTCAGATGCGAAAATTTTAGAACTATAAGTTTAATAAGCCACATCAACAAAATACTGTTGCGTATAATTATCAACAGGCTAAGGAATAAGATTAACCCCGAAATTGCAGAAGAACAATATGGATTCCAACCTGACAGAGGGACAAGGAACGCAATATACCTCCTCCGTGTTTTAAGTGAAAGAGCTATACAGGTTCAGACCCCACTATACCTCTGTTTTGTCGACTACAAAAAAGCTTTTGATAGAGTACGCCACGAAGAAATACTAAAACAACTGCACTCCATTGGCGCTGATGAGAAAGACCTCAGACTCATGCAAACATTATACTACACCCAGCAGGCATCTATCAAAATCGGAAACTCTACAGGAAATTCCATTCCTATTAAGAAAGGAGTCCGTCAAGGGTGTGTTGCCTCACCAGATCTGTTTAATCTATACCAAGAAACAATCATGAGGGGCATAAATAATATGGAGGGAATAAAATGGGAGGTCACAACATAAATAATATAAGATACGCAGACGATACGGTACTCATTGCAACATCAGAAATCCAACTTCAAAAGATTGTTGACAAAGTGGTAGTAGATAGTGAAGCCAAGGGAATGGAAGTGAATATCACCAAAACGGAATGCATGGTAATACAGAAAAACCCCGAAAACAACAACACCTGCAATATAACGATTCACGGCGAGCAACTTACCAACGTAGAAAGTTTTAAATACCTAGGTTCAATAGTGACAACAGATGGAAGATGTAACCGAGACATACGAGCAAGAATAACTCAAGCCAAACAGGCCTTCATGGACCTGGGAAACATTTTGAAAAACAAACAGATGTCGTTCGGGATTAGATTCCGAGTCTTGAAGTGCTACGTGTGGCCAATCTTGTTATACGGATGCGAAAGCTGGACTACAAATGCAGAAACACAAAAGAACATTGAAGCTTTTGAAATGTGGTGCTTGAGAAGGATGCAGAGAATATCGTATACTGCACACAAAACGAACGAAGAAGTGCTAAAACAAACATACCAACAAAGGAAACTAATGCCCTTAATAGTGGATCGACAACTATCCTTTTTCGGACACATAGTAAGGAAAGATAAGAATGAATACCTGGCAAGTTGTGGAAAAATACCTGGTAAACGCGCCCGGGGGAGACAAAGAAAAACACTCATAGACCAACTGAAGGGCTTCACCAGCCTAACAATCCAAGAGCTGTTTGAAAAGGCAAGAGACAGGGAGGAATGGAGAGAGATAATTCATGCAGTATCCGAAGCCTGGACCAGGCATGGAACCTAGAAGAAGAAGAAGAAGAAGATCTTGTCAAAAACTCTCAAACCTGGGACTTTAATCAAGACCTCGAGAGGTCCCAGGTTTGAGAGTTTTTGTCAAGATGAGAGTCATTTAAATCGATCGATCTTTGAAGGACGAGTTTTCTGGCCAAATGTGTAAATACCTGTTTTTCCAGAGTACGGCAGTTAACTGGTTAATGACCATAAGCTACCAGGACACACTGTAAGAGTAATGAGTCCAAAGGTAGGGACCACTATAAATAGTATGAAGTTGACGTCACTCGGGACTTTGTTATTGTTTCTTGCCATCCCCGATAATGAGTAATTCTCACTTAACCGTGTTAACCAGACTATAAAAGTTCAAGGTTACACATAGATATGTGTGTTGGTCCGTTATACTTCGGATATAGGGAATGAGATTAGCGGAAGAGTAGCGTTCCTTGATTGGACGTCACAGATTGGACGTCACCCATAGTCTGTGACGTCACCGGCGGAAAAGTTACTAGAGAGAGAACATCATGTTGGTTGTGCGCATGCGTCTCTCGTCCTCGTGGACCAATACACACAACAATGTGTAACCATGAACCTTGATAGTCTGGTTAATACAGTTTAATGAGAATTACTCATAAACGCGGATGGCAAAAAACAATAGGTGCCAGGCTATAGATAGAAAGCGCTTGGCTAAGAAGCTCACAACATTGCCATCCGGAAGTATAACGGATAAATACACAAAACTATGTGTAACCTTGAACGTTTATAGATAGTATGGGTTGTCTAAGAAGCTCACAACATTGCCATCCGGACGTATAGATAGTATGCGCTTGGCGAAGAAGCTCATAACATTGCCATCCGGAAGTACAACGGACCAACTCACAAAAGAATGTGTCATCATGAACTTTTATAGTCGGGGTAATACAGTTTAGTGAGAATCGCTCACAAACGCGGATGGCAAAATACAATAACAAAGGCTTGAGTGACGTCATCTTCGAACTATCTATAACGGACCAACACACAAAACTATGTGTAATATTGAACGGTTATAGCCTGGTTAAAATAGTTAAGTGAGAATTACTCATAAACGCGGATGGCAAAAACAATAACAAAGACATGAGTGACGTCATTTTCGAGCTATCTATAGATAGTATGCGCTTGGCTAAGAAGCTCAAAACATTGCCATCCGGAAGTATAACGGACCAACACACAAAACTGTGTGTATCTATGAATGTTTATAGTCAGGTTAATACAGTTCAGTGAGCATTACTCATAAACGAGGATGGCAAAAAACAATAACAAAGACCTGAGTGACGTCATCTTTGAACTATCTTTCGTCTTGTTAAGGACTAACCCATAATGACGTCAGGCAGGGACAAAATACTAAAGTACCCGACGTCCTCTATCGTTTTTTTTTTTTTTTTTTGCGATCTTGGTTTGGGTAGATCTAGCGGGTCTTCTCTTTATTCTTAGAAATTTGTCCGTTCCCGACGTCTATATCCAGATGACGGCAGTGCCGGATTGTCGGAATCAGTCTCCGGTGTGGGTAAGCCCTTTCAGTAACATTTATTCATAAACATGGATGGCAAAAAAAAAACAATAACAAAGACCCGAGTGACGTCATCTTAATTCTATATATAGGTTGTTCGAAGTTGACGTCACTCGGGTCTTTGTTATTGTTTTTTGCCATCCGCGTTTATGAGTAATTCTCACTAAACTGCATTAACCAGACTGTAAACGTTTATGGTTACACACAGTTTTGTATGTGGGTCCGTTTTTCTTCCGGAAAGCAATGTTGTGAGCTTCATAGCCAAGCGCATACTATCTATACATTTATGACGGCCACGATGTGCGACGGCACACAAGTTCCCGTGTCCTAGAGAATTTATGGACTGGAAAGTAATTAAACATTGTAGTGTGAATCCATCAGATGCTGTTACTTCCCACAACATAATGGGAATGCGTGGGTGTATTATACGTCTTAAAATTGTAAACAATGGATTTTAGCCGATGTGCACATTATTACAGGTCTGATAGCCCAATTTATGCCGCGAAAAGTGACGCAGATATTGTCCATTACAACACAGTGGAATTGGATTCAATAATCTGATGTCACGTCGCTCAGCAATGGCGGCCATCGTGGTTCTAAACAAAGAAAATTGGCACTTTTTATTCTTCATGTTGGCTAGAAGTTTTCATATGTCTTGTGACCGGAATGTGTAAAATTCAAAACATGATCAGATTTTTAATGTTTTTTTCCCCTCTGGATACGCTTTTATGCTCGTCGGAGAAATATTTCATAAGGGCGTCCGCCATTGTTCCGATAGTTTCGAGCCAGTTACTATGTTACCATGCGTCTGAAGCGTATTTGCCCCACTGCGTTCGGATGTCAGACCTGTATATGTGTTCGCGTAAGTTTTAGCCTAGGTGAACAAATTATAGGCCTGCTTTAACATAGTTTTAGTGGGACAATGATATTAATGTGTCGATTTGAGAGTATTTCCATTACAGCAATAAGACTATAACAATTTGGGCAATCAAACCTGAAATTATACACATGGGTTGGAGAAAAATATTAGAGAACTTGCTATATGAAAAAATAACTATTTCTTTTCACCGAGAAAGCCAGTCGCTTGTTACAACTTTAACAAAATGTTTTCTCGTGGTAGGAAACACGAACAGTCATTACTGAACGCGCATTTCAAATAAATTATATTGTTTGACTTCAATCGGTTAAAAAAAAACAAACAAAACAAACAAACAAACAAACAAAACAAAACAAAACAATAATTAGCTTGTCAAGTGAAAAATATTAATTCAACTACAACAATAATAATAAAATATTGTAAAAGTGAAAAATAGAATGATGCTTCCATGTTTACAAAAAAAAAAAATACAAAGCAACAACAGCCTGGGCTTTAAGAATGGGTACTAATCGATATGACTACTCAAGATCTTAGTTGTTTGATAATTTAGAAACTTAATGGATAGTTTATCGATACTGAGAAAAGTGTAGATAAAAGTGTACTTTTTGTCATTTTTTTTGGCTACGAAAACTGATTTTTAAAATGATAAATTGAAACTATTCAAGCCATTCTCAGCTATAAGGTGAAATAGTATCAAGAAAAGGACAGACGATCACAAGAGACTTCCAGCGAAACATTGAAAAAAAAAGATTGGCCAGGGTCTTCTGATCAACAAAAGGTGAATATTATATTATGCAAACGGAGAGAACTCAATCAAAACATTAATTTAATAAAAGTAAGATAGTGTCCTGTGCTAGAGGGAAAAGAAGCTGGCAGAAAGGCAGAATGGCACGAGGCAAACAAAGGAAGTCCTGGATAGGAAATGTGGAGGCAACAACTGGCTAAATGATAATCGACTGTTCGGTAATGGCCCTTGAGAGTGAAGAATGGCGTTCCATGACATTCAACCTATGTAGGAAGACGAAACTCCGGTAAGGTAAGGGAATGACCCTTGAACGTGAAGAATGGCATTCCATGACATTAAACCTCTGTAGAAAGACGGAACTCCGGTAAGGGAAGGTAATGACCCTTGAACGTGAAGAATGGCATTCCATGACATTCAACCTCTGTAAGGAGACAGAACTCCGGTAAGGTAAGATAGTGTCAGGACCCATTTAATTTCGACAAAAAGTTCGAAAGTACTTGATTATCGACCGGTAATGAATTTGTTTAGCCGATAGTTTCTTCGTTACTGCACAGAATCGATAAGTGGGACTAAAAATCGGAAATTCCTATGGGGCGGGGCTGTCTCACAGTTTTGATGATAGACCAAATATTATCTCAAATGATCACCATAGAGAACTTGAATTCGTTTCAAAATGAAACATTTTACAACTTATTGGTTACGACTCTAATCTAAGAATCCTACTTTGGCGGTGAAAGAGGGGGGGGGGGGTATGAGAAAAAGGTATTTTTTCATGTCTTTGAATTTATTAAACACGTTCGTAGTGTTATTTGCCACGATAAAATTAACTCGTTTAAAGGCCTAATTATTAGGAAAATCCTTGAAAAGATTGATTTTGATATTTTGGTGGAAAACGATCTTTTATTATCTAAGAGATAATATTATTGAAGCGCAGATTCTTGAAATTTCTATAAAGGTACGAAAAAAAAACTGCTGAAAAGGGTATTGTAGTCAGAAAATTGTAAAAAACTGAAAATTATTTTGCTATTTTCTCAACTTGTCATTTGTCTAGAGGTATGGGGTACTATGTCACATATTTCCCAGAATCTGTCATGAAATTGTCTAAAAAGTTCCACTCTTTTCACAGAAAATGTTAGTGTGTCACTATAGAGAGATTTTTGATAGGGTTTGTGTATTTTGACTTATAACCCAAATTACACATTTTTAACATGTTAACAATTTGATTCGCAACCTTTTACAACTTCACAATGTTCTGATACAAATCCTATAAGCTAAACCTGTAAAATCTCTCTATGGTGAAACAAAATTCTACAATGTTGATAAGAGGGAAGAACATTTGCCATAAGGTTGTTATATTTTATTATGCCAGATCCCCGAATTAGGACGCGAAACGGGAATCAACACAGACAATGTGTTCTCGTCACCAAAATGTTGTTTTTTAAAAACTGACAATGACGATATATAATGATTAAAACGACCTAATTTAGGTAATTATGTATTTTAGAAAATAACCAAAGTAATGAAATAATTCTTTAGTATGCTGTAGTAAAATTGGACTTACCCCCAAAACGAAAGGTGTAAAACAAATATTTTTTTACCTTTGTAGGATGGCACACGTAGATGTATCGCTCCATCGAGACAGAAACGGTAATCCATGCTGAGATACACACAGAAGCGTTGAAGATGTAGTGGGCGTAGGGATACACCAGGTTGTAGGCCCGTGCCCCCAATGCAGGATTGAAGTGGACCATGAGGATCACCAGGAAATACAACAGATCACTGAGGACTTTGACAGTGTCTGAGATGGCTAGAGCTAAAAAAATAAATAGTAGAAAAAGCTAGAAAACTGTGAAATGAAATTTTAAGGCGTCTTATTTCATACTAGATACATTCATCAGAGTTCCTGTCGGCAAGGGATATATTATTATTGTCTTTGAGAATATTTTGAGCGAAGGGAGTGTGTATTCAATCCTCCGAAGGACTGGATACAAATTATGTGTGCAATCCAATGCTCCAAATAAGGACTATCTTTATAGAAAACAAACATTCATTAGATTATGACCATAAAAAAATAAATAAGGAAATTAAACGTTTTTCAATTTTTTGTCTGGTTTCATTCATTAATTACTTGTGACTTGAGTTTTACTGCCAGGAAGCCCTTCCTGAGCAAACACTTATTTATCCGGACTTGTGACAGGCCTCACAAGGTGCTGGGTTGAACCCCATAAAGGGCTGGACAAGGAAAGATAAAGTGAGAAATGAACGAATTCGAAGGCTGACTGAAATGAAGAATGCATCAATAAAGATGAGAAGATAGATTGAAATGGTAAAGAGACGAGAGAGGGAGTATGTGGGAAGGACAGTATTGGACTTAAAATTAGAGGGGAGGAGGAAAAGGGGACGCCCAAAGCCTAGATGGTTGGATAAGGGAAAAGACGATATGAAAGAATTGGGCCTGGAGAAAGATGATTCTCTGAACCGAGATGCAAGGAGAGATGTGGCATTCATTATGGCAACCCTGGAAAATGCGGAATAAGCTGATATAAGAGGACGAAGAAGAAACGCTTTTCAATGGTTCCCTAACCAACAGGACTGTATACACAAAGGTGGATCCAGTCATACCGAGGGCTGGTTACACACAATGTGTGTTCAGTTTTCCTGGATTGGATACACACTTGTCAGTGAAATGTGTTCTGTCGGTCACATGGCTTGATTAATCACGTGACTATTGCAATGAAGTAAGGTGGAAGATAAAAAATAAACACCGACATTAAACAAATCGAAATCGGAGGCAGCAATGAATTGGATTCAATAGTCTGATGTCACGTCGCCCAGCAACGGCGGCCATCGTGGTTCTAAACAAAGAAAATCGGTACTTTTTATTCTTCATGTCAGCTAGAACTTTTCATATGTCTTGTGATCAGAATGTGTAAAAGTCATAACATGATCAGATTTATAATGGTTTTTTTTCCTCTGGATACGCTTTCACACTCTTCGGAGAAATATTGCATAAGGGCGTCCATCATTGTTCCGATAGTTTAGAGCCAGTTACTAAGTTACCATGTGTCATTACGAGGGATGTGACGTTACGACTGTTGAAGCGTATTGCGTTGAAAAATACGAAGACCGGTTTCTTACAAGAAGATATAACTTACTTGGCCCAAGGAATCTGAGATTAGAAAATACTCATAATAACAAATTATATTTATCACTTGCCCCACTTTATCTCAACTAAAATTTATTTTAAAAACCAAGTCGGAAAATAACGAAATTTTGTAACTCCAAATAAGAAAGGGGCTTGGACAGCGGCTGAAGCAATTTTTTGAAATCTTTTCTTCAGGAGAAGAGTTTGGGGATTAACGGTATCAACTCACCCACGGAGTATGTGTTGGTTGATGAGGACATTTGGGATTGTTATATAACTACAACACACAGGATACAGCCACGTGTGTAATAAATATGATATTATATTGTTATATAGTGTGTAAACTCACCCTTGAGGTATGTGTTGGTGTATAAAGGCATGACAACACACCAAGATACAGGCAAGTGTGTAATAAATATGATATTATATTGTTATATAGTGTGTAAACTCACCCTTGAGGTATGTGTTGGTGTATAAAGGCATGACAACACACCAAGATACAGGCAAGTGTGTAATAAATATGATATTATATTGTTATATAGTGTGTAAACTCACCCTTGAGGTATGAATTGGTGTATAAAGGCATGACAACACACCAAGATACAGGCAAGTGTGTAATAAATATGATATTATATTTTGATATAGTATGTAAACTCACCCTTGAGGTATGTGTTGGTGTATAGATAGAATGCGCTTGGCCAAGGAGTTCACAACATTGCCATCCGGAAGTATAAAGGACCAACACACAAACTCTGTGTAACCATGAACGTTTATAGTCAGGTTAATACAGTTTAGTGAGAACAACTCACAAACGCGGATGGCAAAAACAATAACAAAAGCCTGATTGACGTCATCTGCATACTATCTATAAAGACATGACAACACACAAGACACAGCGAAGTGTGCCATAAATATGATGTCTAATATTATTTTTACAGATTACCAACTCACCCACGAGGTATGTATTGGGGATTGACGACGTTGGTTGCTGTTCTATAGATAGTATGCATTTGGCTAATAAGTTCACAACATTGCCACCCGGAAGTATAACTGGCCAATACACAAAACTGTGTGTAACCATGATCGTTTATAGTCTGGTTATTACAGTTTAGTGAGAATTACTCATAAACGCGAATGGCAAAAAACAATAACAATCACCCGAGTGACGTCATCTTAGAATTATCTATAGATAGTATGCAGATGACGTCACTCAGGCCTTTGTTATTGTTTTTGCCATCCGCGTTTGTGAGTTGTTCTCACTAAACTGTATTAACCAGACTATAAAAGTTCATGGTTACACAGAGTTTGTGTGAAGGTCCGTTATACTTCCGGATGGCAATGTTGTGAACTCCTTGGCCAAGCGCGTTCTATCTATAACTAGAAACAACACACAGTCTTCAGTCAATAGACAGCTTGATAACCAGCCGCTCGGACAATGGTCATAATGTAAACAATGGCAGTGATTGGTAGACTCCACAGGTTTTTCTATCGATGGTTTGTGTTTAAGTAAAATATTCACTGTTTTACCGCTTGGCACAGACAACAATCTGTAAATTTAAACGTTTATGTGATCGTGAAAATCGTGTGATAACTAGTCACTCATTTGGCGGTATAGATAGAATGCGCTTGGCCAAGGAGTTCACAACATTGCCATCCGGAAGTATAACGGACCAACACACAAACTCTGTGTAACCATGAACTTTTATAGTCTGGTTAATACAGTTTAGTGAGAACAACTCACAAACGCGGATGGCAAAAACAATAACAAAGGCCTGAGTGACGTCATCTGCATACAATCTATAGATAGAATGCGCTTGGCCAAGGAGTTCACAACATTGCCATCCGGAAGTATAACGGACCAACACACAAACTCTGTGTAACCATGAACGTTTATAGTCTGGTTAATACAGTTTAGTGAGAACAACTCACAAACGCGGATGGCAAAAACAATAACAAAGGCCTGAGTGACGTCATCTGCATACTATCTATAGATAGAATGCGGTTGGCCAAGGAGTTCACAACATTGCCATCCGGAAGTATAACGGACCAACACACAAACTCTGTGTAACCATGAACTTTTATAGTCTGGTTAATACAGTTTAGTGAGAACAACTCACAAACGCGGATGGCAAAAACAATAACAAAGGCCTGAGTGACGTCATCTGCATACTATCTATAAAAACAGTAACATAGAGGTCGATTTCATTTTATGTCATTGTTTTAAAACAACGAACCATGTTTGTCCGAGCACGTGTGAAGGTGTGTCACAAATTCCATCTTTTGATTGGTCAAAAATCTACTGGTTAATTAGCTTCAACAGTCGTGACGTTCCTTCCCTCGTAATGACGCATAATAACTTAGTAACGGGTTCTAAACTATCGGAACAATGGCGGACGCCCTTATGAAAAACTTCTCCGACGAGAAAAGTGTATCCAAAGAAGAATAACATGATAAATCTGATCATGTTTTGACTTTTATACATTCTGATTAAATGTCATGTGAAAAAGTTCTAGCCAGCATAAAGAAGAACCAAGCTGCTCGTTGTTGCTGGGCGACGTGACATCACTATTGGATCCTATTGTGTAATAAACATGGTATCTAATATAATGGTAATACTATACTAACTCACCCATGAGGTATGTGTTGGTTGATGACGACATCTGTGGCTGTGACATGACGACAACACACAAAATGGAACCAAGAAGACCCAGCAGTCCAAAGATTGGATAGGCGATTAAACCTGTGTAGAACTGGGCCTGAAATATATATATATATAATATATATATATATATATATATATATATATATATATATATATATAACGAAATTGCCATCAATGAGGTCTATGATATTGTTTTGGGCTAGGAATTTTATATGAGAAGTTCTCACTAAATTGTATTACCGTAATCATAGTATTGATGCATTGCGTTTATCAAAAAAATACTCACAACATCCGCCAGGCGGGTATAACGTGACAGACAAATCAATGTGTAACCTTAAACGTTTCTGGTTTGATTACAAGTTAGTGCCAGAACTACTCATAAAAACAGCTGGCTAAAAACAAAAACAAAGAGCTGAGTGACGTCAATGTCATTCCTTCTATAGTACCACTTCGAGGGGGTGGTTCCTATTATAGACGAAATTAGACATTTTATTATCATCATTATTCTATCCTTGAATTATTCCAAATGTCTGTTCAATTCCATTTTTTTTTTCTATTTTCATTTCGCAATTATCGGGTCTGGACGGGAGAGAAACAGCCAAACAAATTGACAAAAAAGATTTTTGAACATTTTCTTTCTCTGTCTCTCTCTCTGTCTCTCTCTCTCTTTCTATATAAAAAAGCTCAATTTTTAAAAAAAATCATTAATATCATAAGACAACATTTTTGGGCCAATTAAAAACAAAATTGAAATGTCGTTTCAGAACGGAGAAAATCTTAACTGCTTTATCTACTGCTATTGATGCTATTCGTTTAGTTAAAATACTCATAACATCGGCCAACCGGATATAACGTAACAACACACACAACTATATGTAACCTTTAACTAGGGTTGGGCAAATATGCACTTTTTCTCAGTTTTTCAAAATTTTCCTGTGTTTTCTATGGCCAAATTTAGTGTAGATTATGAATCTGGTGAGTTTTTTTGAAAAAAAAAATTTTTTAGGTTGGTTCAGAGCATTTTTTTCAAAATGGCCGCCATTTTCAAGGCCGAAAGTAGAAAAAGGTCTATAACAGAAAAAGTATTAGGGTTAGTAACTTGATTTTTGTGGCAAACTATATGTTTTTGGGTCAAGAAAACCAAATATCACATTATTTTTATAAATTGCACGCTACAATATTGGTTTAGAGCCATTCCACTGGCTGAAAGAGAAAAAAAATGACTATATTTTTTTTTTAAAAACTTGAATTCTCCAAGAACTGCATGAAGTCAGAAAGTTTGAGACACATAACTTATGTAATTAAAACATACATCCAATATAAATTCACTCTAACAAAAAAATAACAATTGAACAGAAGGAAAACAAGCTTTAGTTTTATTTAATTGAAACTGTTTCTTGGGGATTTAACATTTACAACCAACTAATGCATTAAACGTTCATCAGATTATTTTTTAGAGAACAGAATTCAGCAATGACTCAACATCTTCATTTACTTCATTTACTGGTGCAATTGCATTTCTTATGGATGTACACAGTTCATTTTTTGTGAATTTTTGCATTATGTACTTTCCATTTTGTTTTACACGCCTCATCTGGCGAATATGTGGACTAGTAGTGAGCCGCAAATATCCAATCTCCAAGATCAGTTGGGTGTTATTCAATTGCTCAAGAAGTTCAATGCAGCCAGGGATGATTGGTCCACCATGTTTTTTGCACTGCTCAAGAGTATTCAAAGTTTTCCTAGTTTTTTCTAACTTCAATTTTTCTTTCTTAATGAGGGAATTTTTTTGGTTGCCTTTATTGTTTCTACAAAGTCTTTTTCAAGTTTTCGAACTTCAGAAGTCTGTTTAGAACATCTGGCCCAATAACACTCTTGTCTTTTTCCATGTTCAGGCAAATCTTTGAATGAGGAGTCTATTAGAAGTCCATTTGTCACAACAATGTTCTTCTTTGAATGAGTTTGTACTGACGTGCTTCCTCCTGCGACTTTCACCCTGTGGTCAAATTTGGAAAATTCTGACTCGCATCCTAAATTTGTCAGTGGTGCACTTCCCAACTTGATGGTATCAACATTGCTGTTCTCCTCGTTTCTAAAATAAGGAACCATATTGATTTGTCTCTCCACAGATTCAATCACTTCTCCTAAACATGCAGCTTCTAACTTCTCTATACCATTTGGGCTTGTTTCTTCAATTGTACACTGTATATCTTTTAAGAGAAAGAGTTTCTGATCAAAGAAGGTCTTTGCAGATGACCAACTTCTCTCTACATTCTTTTGACCCTTTTTGTCAATGCCTAGAAACTCCATTAAGGGAAATATAATAAGCTCTCCAACTTTCACATATATTCTGGCACATGCAGTAAACCATTCGTTTTGTATAAATGTGGCCACGGCTAGAACAAGCTTGTTGCTGTTAACATCTACGACAGCCTCAAAAAAGTCTTTAATGTAGTCATGGTGGCTGATAAAAATCTTTGCAAGTTCAGCAATACGACCAAACCTGTTACTAACAAAGCCTTTGAATGTGTTAGAAAGTTCAATCTTATTAGATTCTAGCCATAACTTGTATTCATAGTACAGTGAGACAGTATGTGAGGCGTGACTTGGAGAGAGCAATTTTGCAATGGCAATTAACCCAAGCGTGTGTATGGAAGAACCAGGTGATTTGAAAATCTCCTCACCAGCAGAGAGTTGCAGGATTTTTTGGATGCCTACCATTTGCTCTGTGTTTTTGAAAACCTTATCTATTGCATTGTCTATACACAAAATTATATGAGCACAGCATTTCAGTCTTTTCTCATCATCCACACCTAAGTTTTCCAAAAGAACATCCAAATCAGAACCTCTGTCTGACATCCAAAAATCTATATGGCTCTTTAAGTCCTCCACAGAACAATCAGCTAAAATGGAAAGACACTTTAACTTATGATTATAGGCAGCCGCTCCATCATCCCCAGTATGACTAAGATTTTCAATATACCCAGTTGTGAGAGTTTTTTTGGGTTGACAATTACCTTTCATGGTTATATGGTCTGTTTTAATGTCATATGTTTTATGACCAGCTGCCTTTGTTGTGTCATCAAGTCCCACAGTAACAACAGATTCTTCATCGTTCAAAAGTTGTTGAGCTACATACTTGAGACTCATATAGGATGCATCTTCTAGATATCTCATTATTGTTCTTCGACTTGGTAGAGTGAAAGCAAGATCTTTCTTACACTTTCGCTTCTTTTTCTCATTCTGATCCCTCTCACCCCCCTCCTGCTGCTCCTCCTCTTCACTTGATGAGTAAGTTTCATCATCTTTATCATTTTCGGTACATTCATCTTCATGCTTATTTTCTGGCATTTCCCAATCCTGATGAAATACAATGTTAGCAACATTCACCATTATTTTGCAAACTTCCATTGTTGAACATGAGCTCTCACTTTGACACTGAACAAGACATCGTATCACACTTTCATTTAATGCTTTAGAGGTGTTTCTTATTTTAACCTTCGGAAATGTTATGGAAAATCTTGGGAATTTTTTTCTCTATTCATACTCATATGTTCAAAGGTATGTTTTGATGAGGATGCGTTTACTTTTGTTGGGTCTGTAAAGAGTCTTCTCTTTGAATGAAGATTAAGGTTCCCAGAGTCAATACTCTCACCTATCACTGAATTTAGTAACTCATTTCTATTTATTTCTTTCTGTTCATTCTCATCTTCACACTGTTTGAAGCGTTTCTTTTGAACTGAGTCCTCTCTGGACTGCTTTCTCTTTTTCATTCTCTCCCAGTCTTTGGGTACAGTGTTGGTACACATTAACTTTTAACTCCCAAAACAGTTATCTTGGTGAAAATCAATATCTTCTTGTGTCATCTTTACTCCAAAGTCTTCTTCCATTTGCTTTTGGAAAGATGCATCATTACATCGTATGTCATATGCATTTTTTGTTAGTGAATCTCTGAAGTTTTCAGCATTTTCACACCATTTCTCAGTCTTGATCTTCTTTGAATTTTCATATTTTCTTAAGGCGTTAAATTTTTCATAATCTTTCTGGATTCTTTGTGCAACTGCAGGCTCTTTCATAGGGTAGACATTCTTTGTAATCCAGTCTCTTCTTAACTCATTTGCTACCATTTTACTGGCATCAGCACGGCTGTATGATTTGATACCTTTGGTAGTTTTGCATAATGCCAACATTCGACCAATAACAATATGGCCAGCGGGTAAGCTTGCAGTTGGTGTGAACTCATAAAGTTCTTTAAATGTTTTTCCAAACAAATCCTTTTTTGCTTCATTTCTTGTAGTTACGGCACTCATCTTGATGGCTGATTTTCATTCATCTGAAAGTCAACAAGACATTGTTTACACATTTTGAAATGTAATTTTGAGTAATTAGAGTTGCTTCCCTTGAGTGATTTAAAAAATGGACTGAGTAATATAAATGGAACAAATGTTATTCTGTAACAAATTTGAAGTAGACAATCAAGATGACGATGGGTGACCTTGACTTGACCTTTGACCCTATTCTTTTCCCCTTTTTTCTTAGAAAAGACAGAAATTGCTCATTTTAAAGACCCAAATCACTCATTTTCTATTTTATGTCACCAGAATCGTATTCTCCTTTCAAAAACAGGTTAAGACATGTGTCACACTTGTACATTTGGTTAAGGGGAAAAAAATTTATTTAAGAAATTGTTAAAAACGGCGGCCATCTTGGAAATTATGATGAGTCAATAAAAACTGAAATTTTGAACCGATTTTAATTTTGTTTTTTGGTTTCTGTGTTTGGCTTCACCTGTTCTTTACATTTAGCATAAAAAGCGTCTTTTAAAGGCATTATCTAAAAAAAATCAAAATTGGCCTAAAAAATCGGCCATTTTGCAAAAAAATGCTCTGAACCAACCTAAAGAATCATTTTTTTCAAAAAATTTTTCCAGATTCCTATTCTACACACTATTTGGCATTAGAAATCACTGGAATTGAAATTTCGACCCAGATTTGCCCAACCCTACTTTAACATTTATAGTCTGATACAATTTATCGAGAACCACTCATAAAAAAGGATGGCTAAAAACAATACCAACAAGTGGAGTGACGTCTATTTCGTTCTATTTATACTCAGAAAACCACATTTGAAGGCAACGTGGTTCAGCGGTATGGTATTTGCTTCTTACTCGAAATGTACGGAGTTCGACCACCTGCCACTGCGCTGTGTGGCCTTGAGCAAGTCACCTCGCCCTAGCTCGATTTTCGTCGCTGCACTGCGGCTGACGCCTGGGTTATTCCAGTCTTCCCTTGGAATAAATCCAACAGACAAATTTCCCCTAATGGATGAATAAAGGGAATTTTATTTATTTATTTTTAAATTTTCATTTTATTTATTTATTTATTTATTTATTTATTTTTAAAATTTGAACATAAAATTTGGCCTGGAAATCCTTCTTGCGACATCTACCGATTGAACCAATCCTCAATTTGCCAAAAGCCCTCAAACCTGAGACTTTACAAAAGAGAAAAATATATTGAAAAATGTGTATGGTTAGGGGACGACAATTTAGACCTTCATGTCACAAAAAAAAAGAGTTCCTACGTGACAAAGACGTGACTGGAGGAGTCACCACACCAGCATTACGTGACAGTTTTAATCACACTGTGAGTTCTTGTACTACATCGTTCAATTACTTTCCACGCGACTAGAATTAAAACATCAAAAATAATACAATATTTGATTCTTCTGCTTCAAGTACCAAGTCTGTGCCAGACATCGGTGATCAGATAGATGGAACGAAGATGTCGTCACTCTGGTCTTTGTTATTTTTTTTTTTTTTTGCCATCCGCGATTATACGTTATCTTCACTAAACTGTATTAACCATAATAATATAAAAGTTCAAGGTTACATATAGTTTTGTTTGTTGGTCCGGATGGCAATGTTGTGAGCTTCTTAGCCAAGTGCATACTATCTATAACCTCAAAAAACCAATACTCCTCTTCGCTTTCTTTGTCACCCAGCTGTTTAAACTATTCAAATATGTTTTTTTGGTCTCCCTTTACTCTTTTTACCTTCTATCTTTCCTAGATCCTGTGAGAGCAAGATGTTCAATGCATTTATGTCGATTTAGGTGCCCTAAAATTGCACTTGTCTTTTTCTTATTGTACGTATTAGTAACCTTATAGTTTCAGCTTGCTCTAATACTTCTTCATTAGTTTTCTTCTCTGTCCATGAGATTCTTAACATCCTTCTAAGAAACCACATCTCTGCTGCCAATATTTGATAAAGATCTATTTGATACCATTGCTCCTTATTGATGCCATGGGTTTAGGTAAAATAATCACCTATTTTTCCCGCCAGATCTTTCGTACCAACACACAAAACTTCAACATGTGTAAAACTTTAACGTTTATTGTGTGTTAGAGCCAAGTCAGTCCCCGTAATCTCATAAGCCTGACACTAACCAAAATATTGATGCTACGCTTTTTGGTAAAATAATCACAAAATCCGCCAGTCGGATATAACGTACCGAAACATAGTGTAATCTTGAAATTCTATAGTCTGATTGATAATAATTTACTGAAAACCAACCTTTTAAACGGCTGTCTAAAATCAATAATAAAATTACGTCAGTAGGAAAGAACAAAATGTGATGTAAAAAAACTGGTTACTAATTCATTGAAAGTGTAAAACTACTCCTCCGGTGATCTGGATACATACCTTGTGTAATTCACCCTCTGGAGACAGAGTGATCGTACCTTATTTTCTAGTCTAAATATCTGCTGGTCTTCAATAAAGATCATCCATCCTCACTCTTTTACGTCCCGTAATCCGAAGTATCTGCCTATACATCCTGCTACTGAAATAGTTACGCCACCTTTATGTAACTAATTCATAATGAATTAGTACCCCAAGGAATGGTTTCTACACACTCCCAATGATTTAGGAACCAAAAGAGTAGAGGTTTTAAATTGAGATTTAGATTGAGCTTTTATATAGCGCAATTCTCACTAAACAAGCTCAAAACCCTTTACAAGGGGTTCCTGGCCAACAGCAACACATAATATCGGACGGGACATGACGCCTGTTAGGTGATATTACACTTTTTTTTCGAACAGAGACATACAACGCTGTTAACGGCCAGGTACTCATTTTACATCAGAGTACGGTGACAGAATGTGAGCAAAAAGCCTTTTCCAAGGACTCAACTATGCACAGAGCGAGGCTCGAACACAGGACCTTCCGAGAGGTTTTGATGTCCCGACTTTTCTTCCCTATTATTCATTAGGGTGAAACCTAAGCCATCGTTACCTGACACTAACCAAAAATGACGTCAAAAGACATGTTTTAGACCACAAAAGAAAACAAATCGTGAGTTGTATACAATAGTTCAACCAATGGAATCACTCATTTCCTTGAGCACCACTAAAAACAAGAACTACACAAAAATAAAATATGACGTCAAACTATAAGTCCTAAAGGGTTCTTGTGCATGCCGTAGCCACCGTTAACTTATAGCCTGACACTGAACAAAAAATGACGTCAATAAATCAGTCTTTGGAAATCAAATCGTGAGTTGTATTCAATAGTTCAACCAATGGAATCACTCATTTCCTTGAGCACTACTAACGACAACTCACTAGGCGGTGCAAAAACCAAATAATGAAGTCAAAAGACCAGTCCTTTTGGGTCTCGGTGTCAGGCTATAGATAGAATGCGCTTGGCCAAGGAGTTCACAACATTGCCATCCGGAAGTATAACGGACCAACACACAAACTCTGTGTAACCATGAACTTTTATAGTCTGGTTAATACAGTTTAGTGAGAACAACTCACAAACGCGGATGGCAAAAACAATAACAAAGGCCAGAGTGACGTCATCTGCATACTATCTATAACATAACGATGGCTACTGCCTGACACTAGAACCCTCTAAGACTTTTAGTTTGAGGTCATTTTTTAAGTTTGTGCAGCGTCTAGTGAGTTGTTGTTAGTAGTACTCAAGGAAACAAGTAATCACATTGGTTGACCTCTTGAATACAACTCGCGATTTGTTTTCTTTTTCGACCAAAGACTTGTCTTTTGACGTAATTTTTTGGCCAGTGTCAGGCTATAAGTTAACGATGGCTACGGTTAAATTCGACCACTAACCTTTAAATAGAATATCTTGTCTTCGTTAGGAGGTTCGGCAGTCTGGTGCATTCCTTCTTGGACCATCACCACGAACTCCTGGACAATTCCGTCCTTGGATCTGTGTCAGGACGGGAAAAAAATAATATAAAGTTATGGGTACAGCCTGGCTCAAGGGTATGGATAGAATGACGTCACTAATGACTTTGTTATTGTTTTTTTATCGCCATCCATGTTTATGAGAAAGCTACACTAAATTGTATTAACCAGACTATAAACGTTCAAAGTTGCACATAGTTTTGTGTGTTGGTCCGTTATATTTCGGTTGGCAATGTTGTAAGTTTCTTAGCCAATCGCACAGAAGCTATATAACGGACCAACACACAAATCTATGTCTAACCTTGAATGTTTATAGTCTGGTTAATACAGTTCAGTGAGAATTACTCACAAAACGTGCTCAAAGCGCTTTACAGGGGGTCCCTGACCAACAACAACACGCAACATGTAGAACAACAGGCGTTATTACAATTCTTTTTTATGACAGAGACAACGCTTTAATGACCAGGTAATCATTTTATATTTGAGTACGGTGAAAGAATATGAGTAAAGAACCTTTTCCAAGGACTCAACTATGCGTTGAGCGAGGCTCCGATCCGAAAACGAGTGTCATACCACAAGACCACATCGGTTTAGCATTTATGTTCACTCGCAACCCGTGTGTCACGTAGCTGTGGTGGTCTATTTCAAGTCTCAAGTTTTCAAAATGGGCCCTTCCAAATCGTTTGTATTCTTTTCAACTGAAGAAGTGCTAAAGCCCGAAACGTTCACTGCTTGGTAGTGTGTGTGTGTGTGTGTGTGTGTGTGTGTGTGTGTTGTTGTTGTTGTTGTTGTTTTATCTAAATCGTTCTATTCGTTTTGTACAGTACTTTTCACAGTCACAGTTTCTCGGGGTTTAGCATTCTCGTTGACCAGGAAGGAACCCATGTGGCTATCACGAAGCAGCCGTATTCTATTTCAGGTTTCACGTTTCCAAAATTGGCCCTTCCTAATAGGGATGTTTTTCAAGACGTTGATGTTCCATTACTGTAATTCACATTTGGTTTTTGACGGGTACGTGGGTGACAGCCACACGGAAAGGTAGATGAAAAGGTAGATGGGAGGCTATGTGGTCTAGTGGTGTGACACTCAACTTTCAGATCGGAAGGTCCTGGACTCGAGCCTTGCTCGGCGCATGAGTTGAGTCCTTGGAAATAGGCTCTTTACTCACATTCTCTCACCGTACTCAGATGTTTAAAAAATAGAGCATTTATATAGCGCAATATCCACTAAACGTGCTCAAAGCGCTTTACAAAGGTCCCTGGCCAACAACAACACTTAACATGTAGGATGGGACATGACGCCTGTAAGGCGATATTACATTTTTTTCGGACAGAGACAACGCTGTTAACGGCCAAGGTACTCATTTTACACCCGAGTACGGTGAGAAAAGTGAGTAAAGAGCCTTTTGCAAGGGCTCAACTATGCCCCGAGGGAGGCTCAACCCCAAGACCTTCAGGTCGAAAAGCGAGTGTCATACCACTAGACCACATTGCCGCACAGATGTAAAATGAGTACATGGCCGTTAACAGCGTTGTCTCCGTCCGAAAAAAATGTAATATTGCCAAACGAGCATCATATCATGTCCTACTTGTTAAGAAAAAGCGCTTTGAGCACGTTTAGTGGATATTGCGCTATATATATATATATATATAAAAACCTCAAGCTCAAGCTCATGTCTGAAAATGTCATTAATCGGAGTGGTAGCCATGTTGACAGTAGAAAAATTGTGACGTCACACCTTCTACTTTTCCGGTTCCAAAGTCCTTGGGGAAATGTGTTTTTTGTAACCGAAGGACCAACACAGTGCGAACAATAAACGAGAGAGGACGTCGGATGTTTGGTATGGATAGGTCTAGTGACTCTTCTCTTTATTCTTAGTATTGTGTCAGTCCCCGACGTCTCTATCCGGAAGACGGCAGAGGACGGCATTGCCGGAACGTCGGAGTCAGTCTCCGGTATGGGTCAGCCCTTTGTCTAACTTCAACATAACTTACAGGAAGTCTTCCACGTTCTCTGATTAATACAGTTTAGTGAGAACAACTCATAAAAATAGCTGGCTAAAGACAATAACAAACAGCTGAGACTCGTCAATTTCGTTCTCTCTATAAATGTTTAAGGTGACGCAAAGGTTTGTGTGTTGGTACGATTTATTTGGCTTGAGGATGTTGTGGGTATTTTACCTAGATGAATAGCAGCTATAGATACAATACGCTTGGCTAAGAAGTTCACAACATTGCCATCCGGAAGTATAACGGACCAACACACAAAACTGTATGTATCCATGAACGTTTATAGTCTGGTTAATTCATTTTAGTGAGAATTACTCATAAACGCGTTTGGCAAAAAGCAATAAGTTATGCCATCTTCATACTATCTATAGATAGTTCGAAGTTGACGTCACTCAGGTCTTTGTTATTGTTTTTTTTTTTTGCCATCCGCGTTCATGAGTAATTCTCACTATAGATAGAATGCGCTTGGCCAAGGAGTTCACAACATTGCCATCCGGAAGTATAACGGACCAACACACAAACTCTGTGTAACCATGAACTTTTATAGTCTGGTTATTCCAGTTTAGTGAGAACAACTCACAAACGCGGATGGCAAAAACAATAACAAAGGCCTGAGTGACGTCATCTGCATACTATCTATACTGTATTAACCAGACTATAGATAGTATGCAGATGACGTCACTCAGGCCTTTGTTATTGTTTTTGCCATCCGCGTTTGTGAGTTGTTCTCACTAAACTGTATTAACCAGACTATAAAAGTTCATGGTTACACATAGTTTGTGTGTTGGTCCGTTATACTTCCGGATGGCAATGTTATGAGCTTCTTAGCCAAGCGCATACTATCTATAGATAGTTCGAAGATGACGTCACTCAGGCCTTTCTTATTGTTTTTTGCCATCCGCGTTTATGAGTAATGCTCACTGAACTGTATTAACCCGACTATAAACGTTCATGGATACACACAGTTGCGTGTGTTGGTCCGTTATACTTCCGGATGGCAATGTTATGAGCTTCTAAGCCAAGCGCATACTATCTATAGATAAACAAAAAACAATAACAAAGACCTGAGTGATGTAATCTTCAAACTATTTATAGATAGTGTGCGTTTGGCTAAGAAGCTCACAACATTGCAATCCGAAAGTATGACGGACCAACACACAAAACCCTGTGCAACTATGAACGTTTATAGTCTGGTAAATATAGTTTAGTGAGAATTACTCATAAACGTGGATGGCAAAAAACAATAACTAAGACTGGATTGACTTCATTCTATCTATAAATAAATGTTAAAGGATACACACAGTTTTGTGTGTTGCCACTTACTTCCTGATGGGAGATGTTGTGAGTATTTTATTTTTACGTATAACACCAATTATATCTGCCTGTCTGTGGTGATATTTTATTAAAAGGATGGTGGGAATCTTTTATAATGTAATAAATTGTTGATTTTAAAAGCTTTGACGCCTGTGAACAAAGAGATATTATACAAAGAGATGATTGAAAGGGAGAAAGGGTCAAATTTATTATTTCATTATGTTTGTCTTGAAACATGGGAAAGACATTTGGATTTCGTGACAAAAAAAAACAACAGAAAAAAAAAAAAACAAAGCAAAACAAAAAAAACAAAAACTCAACAAAAACAAACTCACATCTTTTAAAGAACTTCAAAGGACTGAAATAATTGGAAATTACAAACACACACAGGCACATACAAACACACACACACATACACACACACACACATACACACATGTGACATTATTATTATCATCATCTTCACTATTATTATTATTATTATTATTATTATTGTTATTATTATTATTATTATTATTATTATTATTATTATTATTATTATTATTATTATTATTATTATTATTATTATTATTATTATTATTATTATATTATTATTATTATTATTATATATTATTATTATTATTATATTATTATTATTATTATTATTATTATTATTATTATTATTATTATTATTATTATTATTATTATTGTTATTATTATCATATCATCATCATCATCATCATCATCATCATCATCATCATCATCATCATGTTTATTTATCGCTATTGCTATCCTTACCAATAAACTGTAATTTTCACTAAATTGTATGAAGTAGACTACAAACAATTAAGGTTACACACAGTTTTGTATTGTGGTCCATTATATTTCCGGATGGCAATGTTGTGAGTTTTTAGCCAAGCACATAGCATCGATAATCGTTCAAGGTTACACAAATATTTTTGTGTTGGGGCGCTCAATCTGGCTGGCGAAATGTGAGAATTTTATTTAGGTTCAGCGCACATTATCAATAAACCACATCAACACTTGAGTAACAATCTCAGATGAATGAATCCTAGTAATTAACGAGTAGATTTTTGACCAATCAAATCATTGAAATAGTGACCCTCCTTCACACGTGCTCGGACAAACATAGTTGTTTGTTTATAGATAGTGTGTGCTTGGCTAAGAAGCTCACAACATTGCCATCCGAGAGTATAACGGACCAACACACAAAACTAGGTGTATCCATGAACTTTTATAGTCTGGTTGATACAGTTTAGTGAGAATTACTCATAACATGGAAGGCAAAAAACATAACAAAGACCTAGCGTCATCTTCGTTCTATCTATAAACAATAACGTGAATGAAGTCGACCTCTCTGATCATTGTTATTGTTTTTATAACACCAAATGGGTGACTAGTTATCACACGATTTTCTCAATCACGTTATAGATAGAATACGCTTGGCCAAGGAGTTCACAACATTGCCATCCGGAAGTATAACGGACCAACACACAAACTCTGTGTAACCATGAACTTTTATAGTCTGGTTAATACAGTTTAGTGAGAACAACTCACAAACGCGGATGGCAAAAACAATAACAAAGGCCTGAGTGACGTCATCTGCATACTATCTATAAACGCTTAAGTTTACATTTTGATAGAATGCGCTTGGCTAGAAAGCTCACAACATTGCCATCCGGAAGTATAACATACAAAACAGTGAGTCACCATGATCTTTTATAGACTGGTTACTACAGTTTAGTGAGAATTACTCATAAACGAGGATGGCAAAAAACAATAACAAAGACCTCAGTGACGTCAATTTCGAACTATCTATAGATAGTATGCAAATGACGTCACTCAGGCCTTTGTTATTGTTTTTGCCATCCGCGTTTATGAGTAATGCTCACTGAACTGTATTAACCTGACTATAAATGTTCATTGATACACACAGCTTTGTGTGTTGGTCCGTTATACTTCCGGATGGCAATGTTATGAGCTTCTAAGCCAAGCGCATACTATCTATAGATAGTATGCGCTTGGCCAAGGAGTTCACAACATTGTCATCCGGAAGTATAACGGACCAACACACAAAACTGTGTGTAACCATGAACGTTATAGTCAGTGTTAATACAGTTTAGTGAGAATTACTCATAATCGCGGATGGCAAAATACAATAACAAAGACCCGAGTGACGTCAAGTTCGAACTATCTATAGATCGCTCCCATTGACCGATATTTTCTGACCAAATTCTAATACATCTGCTTTTCCAGACTACGGCACTTAACTGGCGAGAAGAACTTTGGTCCGGCTTATCAACAAACCCACGGAGGGCCTACATGTTTTTACCAGACATGTATTTACATACTAATCCAGTTTCTGTCTCCATAACACGCTATCGTCCAATTGAAAATATCTTTTCGTCTGGGGTGAAAATCGAAACATTAACCAATCAGAACATGTCCTGCCATTTAGCCCATCCGTCCCCTTGACTGTTTATTTCCGGCCAATAAAAAGGCCTGAGCTATGATTATTACATGGCAAATAGACAAATAAGTCAGGCCAAGTAAGCGACGGTTTTTCACACTTTTTTGACCCACTGATAAAGGAATAGTCTTCAACAGCCGTGACGTCACTTCCCTCGTAATGACGCATAGTAACTTATTAACTGGTTCTAAACTATCGGAACAATGGCGGACGCCCTTATGAAATACTTCTCCTTCGAGCAGAAAAGTGTATCCAGGGGAGAACAACATTATAAATCTGATCATGTTTTGACTTTTATATATTCTGATCACATGACTAGTGAAAAAGTTCTAGCCAGCATGAAGAATAAAAAGTACCGATTTTCTTTGTTTAGAACCAAGCTGCTGCTTGCAAGGCGTACGTGACATCAGACTTTTGAATCCTATAGATAGAATGCGCTTGGCCAAGGAGTTCACAACATTGTCATCCGGAAGTATAACGGACCAACACACAAACTCTGTGTAACCATGAACGTTTATAGTCAGGTTAATACAGTTTAGTGAGAACAACTCACAAACGCGGATGGCAAAAACAATAACAAAGGCCTGAGTGACGTCATCTTTGAACTATCTATAGATAGAATGCGCTTGGCCAAGGAGTTCACAACATTAAATAATGACGTCTAAATGCCAGTCCTTTTGGATTTCAGCGTCAAGCTATAACATAACGATGGCTACTCACTGACCAACAAAATAACGTTAAAAGACAAGTCTTTGGCCACAAGAGAAACCCTATCCTTTAAGGGATAATAGGTTGAAAAACCTTTAAATGCTCATATATCCATCATATCTATCGGCCTCCCCCTCTCTCTCCCTCTCTTTTTATTTTTTGATCTCTCTCTCTCTCTCTCTCTCTCTCTCTCTCTCTAATTATTGATCTCTCTCTCTATTTCTTGATCTCTCTCTGCCCCACCTCTCTCTCTCTCTCTCTATCTCTCTCTATCTATCTCTCTCTCTCTCTCTCTCTCTCTCTCTCTCTCTCTCTCTCTCTCTCTCTCTCAACATAAATACAAATAGATCATCATGTTGATGGCGGCCAATTAACGGGCTCAGCCACCAATTGTTTTTATGTTTTTAAATTCACCTTAATGACGTCATTCTCCCATTTCTCATTCGTCTTTAGTGTTTCATTCATCGTTTTTGTTGTTGTTGACGAATGTGAAAACCGAAACATCCACATTATCTGTCTTTGATGATTCCAATCTAATCTTCTATTCCATTTGACTCTAGTTATTGAGTTCTCTCGAGCTTCGAGCACCAACATTTGCATTGGAAATAAAGTCTAAAATCTATAATTACTTCTTTGCATTAATTATTGAGATTTCTTTCTTTTGTTTTTACTTTAAGTTGAACTGAGTACACTTGTACTAACTTAGCAACGAGTATATATATATATATATATATATATATATATATATATATATATATAATATATATATATATATATATATATATGTGTGTGTGTGTGTGTGTGTGTGTGTGTGTGTGGTTGAGGGGAAATACGATCCCGAATACCTCCCTGAAGATTCCATCAACGGGTGGAACAACGTAGTAGGAGGAAATAATCGAATATGGTGAGGATGATATATATATATATATATATATATATATATATATATATATATATGTATATATATATATATATATATATATATATATATATATATATATATAGAGAGAGAGAGAGAGAGAGAGAGAGAGATAGATGTATGTGTGTGTATGTGTGTATGTGTGTGTGTGTGTGTATTTATACCTTTAAATGTATCGTCAATCGGTAACCATATCTTGTAGTCTGGCACGAAAATTGAAAACAAATTATACATTCATTCTTCCCATTTTAGAATTCTCTCCCCTTTCTTTGTTAAATAATATATCGTGACACAACACTCAGCACGGAATCACCTCGCCATTTCACTGTCACCAATCGACCAATCCCGTGTCGTGTTTCGTGTTTCGTGTCAGACCGGGACTCCCAAAGCACCAATGCCGTCATACAATGAAAAAAAACACGTTTTTAAATAATATAATTTTGGCCTGAAAACTCGTCCCTTCAAATTATTTCGATGGATTAAAATTACCCTCATCTTGTCAAAACTCTCAAACTTGGGACTTTGATGAAGTTCAAGGCTTGCGAGGTTTTATTTTGGTTGTTGGCAGACCTGTCGAGTACTACACAAAATTCGTAAAAATACGAATATTTGTCTCCAGCTAAAGAACTGCATAGGTCTCTTTGACTCAATAAATCTTGTTGAAAAGGAAAGTCTAGCTTCGTAGAACCTATAGATAGAATGAAGTTGACGTCACTCGGGTCTTTGTTATTGTTTTTTTTCCCATCCGCGTTTATGGGTAATTCTCACTAGACTGTATTAACCAGACTATAAACGTTTAAGGTTATACATAGTTTTGTGTGTTGGTCCGTTATACTTCCGGATGGCAATGTTGTGAGCTTCTTAGCTAAGCGCACATTATCTATAAGTTTCTTTGACTAAATAGATCTTGTTGAATAAGAAAGTTTAGCTTCCTAGAACCTATACATAGAACGAAAGTTGACGTCAGTCAGGGTTTTGCTATTGTTTTTTACCATCCATGTTTATGAGTAATTCTCACTAAACTGTATTAACCAGACTATAACCGTTCAAGGTTACACAGAGTTTTGTGTGTTGGTCCTTTATACTTCCGGATGGCAATGTTGTGAGCTTCTTAGCCAAGCGCACATTATCTATATTCAGGAATACCCTTCAACAGTCATAACGTCACTTCCCTCGTAACAACGCATGGTAAATTAGTAACTGGCACTAAACTATCGGAACAATGGCGGACGCCCTTATGAAATATTTCTCCGACGAGCATAAAAGCGTATCCAGAGGGAAAATAAAACATTATAAATCTGATCATGTTTTGACTTTTACACATTCTGATCACAAGACATGAAAAGTTCTAGCCAGCATGAAGAATAAAAAGTACAGACTTTCTTTGTATAGAACCACGATGGCCGCCGTTGCTGGGCGACGTGACATCAGACTATTGAATCCAATTTGGAACATTTTTAGACCATGCTGAGATCAAATTGTATACTTCTAAAGCTATAATTTAATGCGAATTTTTCCTTTTTTCCCCCCTTTGACGCTACGAATTTTTGAAATGTCAAGCATGCAGCTCTGTATTAGGTCATTGTAATAGATCGATATTGGCATGACGGGGTTCTGGCTAATTAGCCTTTAAATGTGTTGTTTTTCTTCAGAATGCGACACCAAAATCAGCAGGGATGTTCTATTTGGGTTCTAAACTACTTCGGAGAAACATTGTACTTTTCAAGTAATGTTTCCTTTAAACTAAAGCTTGATACCCCCGTGTAGTGTCCGGGGTCCCTCAACTGAGAAGGCCCAACGCCAAGCCAGCGGGTTGTAAAAGGCTACTAATTTGGGTGTGAGTCTCCCTTTTTGAGTCACCTGGTCCTCCAGGTTGGGGGTTGTCGAAGGGTTAAAAACCCCTTCCGTAAAACTCAAACCGTTACAGACACCCAGACGGACAAATCAAATACTCCCCCCCCCCCCCCCCCCCCCCCCCCTTGTTAAGAGTGGGCGACCGAAGAGTTTCTATATACAGAGGAGTGATAAGAAATGGAACGAGATAAAAGAAATGTTAGCCCAGGATAGAGTAGGATGGAAACTGTTTGTGGCCTATACCCTGACCTTGGGTGAAAAAGTCAATGATGATG
>NC_088371.1:29167412-29184912 GCF_034508935.2 Berghia stephanieae
TGTAAAGAAAACAATTGACATAGTTAGCCAGTTAACGTTTGTATTGTGGAAAAACAAGAATTTAAGAATTTGGCCAGAAAACGTGTCCTTCAAATTTGGTCGATTTAAATGGGCATAATCGAGATTAACCCTCTCCTTACCACCTATTTGAAAATCGTCACAATTGTTAATGTGCAACAGTCACTTTTCTATCCAGCTTTCATTTCTTTTTGCTATAGCTATAAGAACTTGACAATCTGTAATAGAGCTCATATATTCGAACAATATTATGTATAGAATGTGCCTGTTGCTTTCCTGTTTGAGGTAGAAATGTCTGTTTTTGTGTTGGGTGAGTGTGAAGTTTTGGGGAAAATTCTGAAAATGGCTGGTAAGGAGAGGGTTAACTTTCTATGTGCTCGAAGTCATTGGCCACATTGCAAAATGTGCTCAAAGTGACCCACATAGTGATAAATGTTCACAGCTTTTTAAATATCTAACATCACGATTGGTCATTTTGTTCAGCTTGACACATGGGTATGTTTACAACTTTCATAAACAAAGCAGCGTGTTTACATTTCTTAAGATATAGATAGTATGCAGATGACGTCACTAAGGCCTTTGTTATTGTTTTTGCCATCCGCGTTTGTGAGTTGTTCTCACTAAACTGTATTAACCAGACTATAAAAGTTCATGGTTACACAGAGTTTGTGTGTTGGTCCGTTATACTTCCGGATGGCAATGTTGTGAACTCCTTGGCCAAGCGCATTCTATCTATATCCAATCGTTGAACAGCAACAAATCACGAGATTGATGACCTGGTTAGACGAAAACATGAATATAGATCGCTCCCATTACCTTCATCTTGGCGAAAACTCTCAAACCTGGGACTTCGCGATGTCCCAGTTTTGACAGTTTTTACCGAGATGAAGTTCATTTTAATCAATCGATGTAAGAAGGACGAGCTTTCTGGCCAAATTTTTAAATACGTGTTTTTTCCACAATACGGCAGTTAACTGGTTATAGATTGAATGAAGTTGACGTCACTCGGGTCTTTATTATTGTTTTTAGCCAGTTATTTTTATGAGTAGTTCCCTCTAAACTGTATTAACCGGACGATAATATGAACGTTCATATTTATATGTGTTGGTCCCGTTATATTTCCGAATGGCAATGTTGTGGGTTGCTTAGCCAAGCGCGCAGCATCTATAGTGAAAAGTCCCACCTTCTAAAATCCTGAAATCTCTGGTCATTTCTATAATAAAACATCCCAACATTTTAACGCTTTAAAGCGTAAATAGCAGTCCTCCCACATCATCATCATCATCATCATCACCATCGTCATCATCATCATCATCATCATCATCATCATCATCATCATCATCATCATCATCGTCGTCGTCGTCGTCCTCATCATCATCATCATCATCATCATCATCATCATCATCATCATCATCATCATCATCATCATCATCATCATCATCATCATCATCATCATCATCATCATCATCATCATCATCATCTATCTATCTATCTATCTATCTATCTATCTATCTATCTATCTATCTATCTATCTATCTATCTATCTATCTATCTATCTATTTATCTATCTGTCTATCTATCTATCAATATATTTTTTTATCCCTGCCGCATAGAAAGAGCGCTATAGTAAATTTAGTTCTTGAACATCAATATGGAAAATTTAAAAAAAAAATCAGTCTTTACTCTCACATGTTGGAGGTCCCGATAGCTCAGTTGATAGAGCACTCGCTTCACACGCAAGGGGACCGAAATCGATTACGGTTGTGGTCGAGATTTTTTCTGACGCCATGTCCACCCAGCAGTGATTGTGTAGCTGGGTCTATTAGATCTGGCGGAAGGTACTTTGCGATAGACTAGCGTCCTATCCAAAGGGTAGCAATCAGTTGCTATTGTCCGTTTCACGCTATAGAAACTGGGATAAACTCCGGTTCCATGAGCCTAATGGCTCTGAAGGACTACTAAAAAAACCCCCAGAAAAACTTCACGTGTGAATAAAACCGATTTAAACACCTTCAAGGAAAGATAGCCTTCAACAGTCGTAACATCACTTCCCTCGTAATGACGCATAGTAACTTAGTAACTCGCGCTAAACTATCGTAACAATGACGGACACCCTTATGAAATACTTCTCCGACGAGCATTAAAGTTCACAACATTGCCATCCGGATGTATAACGGACCAACACACAATATTCTGTGTAACCATGAACGTTTTTAGTCTGGTTAATACATTTGAGTGAGAATTACTCATAAACGTGGATGGCAAAAAAAAAAAACAATAACAATGACCCGAGTGACGTCAACTTCTCGCTTTACCATCGATAGTAAAACTTGTGTAGTTTGCTATGTGTACCAATCATTGCCATTGTTTACATTATGGCGAATGTCCGATAGGCGTGGTTATCTAGGTGTCATTATGACGACTGTCCGAGAGGCATTGTTATTTAAGTGTCTTTATGATGACTGTCCGAAAGGCGTAGTTATTTAAGTGTCATTATGACAACTGTCCGAGAGGCGTGGTTATCTAGGTGTCATTATGACGACTGTCCGAGAGGCGTGGTTATCTAGGTGTCATTATGACGCCTGTCCTAGAGGCGTGGTTATTTAGGTATCATTATGACGACTGTCCGAGAGGCGTGGTTATCTAGATGTCATTATGACGACTGTCCGAGAGGCGGATTATCTAGGTGTCATTATGACGCCTGTCCGATAGGAGTGGTTATTTAAGTGTCATTATGACAACTGTCCGAGAGGCGTGGTTATCTAGGTGTCATTATGACGACTGTCCGAGAGGTGGATTATCTAGGTGTCATTATGACGACTGTCCGAGAGGTGGATTATCTAGGTGTCATTATGATGACTTTCCGAGAGGCGTGGTTATGTTGGTGTCATTATGACGACTGTCCGAAAGGCGTAGTTATTTAAGTGTCATTATGACAACTGTCCGAGAGGCGTGGTTATCTAGGTGTCATTATGACGCCTGTCCGAGAGGCGTGGTCATCTAGGTGTCATTATGACGCCTGTCCGAGAGGCGTCGTTATCTAGGTGTCATTATGACGACTGTCCGAGAGGCGGATTATCTAGGTGTCATTATGACGACTTTCCGAGAGACGTGGTTATCTAGGTGTCATTATGACGACTGTCCGAGAGGTGGATTATCTAGGTGTCATTATGATGACTGCCCGAGAGGTGGATTATCTAGGTGTCATTATGACGACTGTCCGAGAGGTGGATTATCTAGGTGTCAATATGACGACTGTCCGAGAGGTGGATTATCTAGGTGTCATTATGACGACTGTCCGAGAGGTGGATTATCTAGGTGTCATTATGACGACTGTCCGAGAGGTGGATTATCTAGGTGTCATTATGACGACTGTCCGAGAGGTGGATTATCTAGGTGTCATTATGACGACTGTCCGAGAGGTGGATTATCTAGGTGTCATTATGACGACTGTCCGAGAGGTGGATTATCTAGGTGTCATTATGACGACTGTCCGAGAGGTGGATTATCTAGGTGTCATTATGATGACTGTCCGAGAGGTAGATTATCTAGGTGTCATTATGACGACTGTCCGAGAGGTGGATTATCTAGGTGTCATTATGACGACTGTCCGAGAGGTGGATTATCTAGGTGTCATTATGACGACTGTCCGAGAGGTGGATTATCTAGGTGTCATTATGACGACTGTCCGAGAGGTGGATTATCTAGGTGTCATTATGACGACTGTCCGAGAGGTGGATTATCTAGGTGTCATTATGACGACTGTCCGAGAGGTGGATTATCTAGGTGTCATTATGATGACTGTCCTAGAGGTGGATTATCTAGGTGTCATTATGACGACTGTCCGAGAGGTGGATTATCTAGGTGTCATTATGACGACTGTCCGAGAGGTGGATTATCTAGGTGTCATTATGACGACTGTCCGAGAGGTGGATTATCTAGGTGTCATTATGATGACTGTCCGAGAGGCGTCGTTATCTAGGTGTCATTATGACGACTGTCCGAGAGGTGGATTATCTAGGTGTTATTATGATAACTGTCCGAGAGGCGTGGTCATCTAGGTGTCATTATGACGCCTGTCCGAGAGGCGTCGTTATCTAGGTGTCATTATGACGACTGTCCGAGAGGCGTGGTCATCTAGGTTGACTTCACTTCGAGTAACATTCAGATTCAGATTCACATCAAGATTTTGATAAATTTGATTTTAGATTTATTTTAACTTCACCATGTACATCCGACATATAACCGTATTGAGATTGTAGGTTACATTTTATGGTAATTACTAAAATGCTAGAGCATTTGTATAGCGCAATATTCACTAAACGTGCTCAAAGCGCTTTACAAGCGGGTCCCTGGCCAACAGCAACACATAACATGTAGAACGACACATATCGCCTGTGTTAGGCGATATTACAATTATTTTTACAGACAGAGACAACGCTGTTAACATCCAGGTACTCATTTTACACCTGAGTAAACGATGAGAGAGTTTTAGTAAAGAACCTTTTCCAAGGACCCAAACTATGCGCCAACCGAGCGAGGCTCGAACCCAGGACTTTCCGATCCGAAAGCGAGTGTCATACCACACACAAGATCACATGAAAGCCGCACTACAGAATCAGTAATGGATGGAATGATGCTATTGGCATTTGTAAGGGATACCATACCGGCAGTGTAGGCGGACCAGGGAATGCATCGGAGATCACAATGACAGCTCATTAGAAACCTTAAAATCTGCCATTAACCAGGCTTGTTGTCTTCTACTATAGTGCATATTCTTATAGAAGAAACGGAATTGACGTCACTTAACTCTTTGTTACTGTTTTTATTTTAGCCAGCCATTTTTATTAGTAGTTAGTTCTCAATAGATTGTATTAATTAGCTTTGTGTGTTGTTACGTTATATACGGCTGGCGAATGTTGTGAGTAATTTAACTAAGTGTATAGCATCAATACAGTGGAATTCAGTTAACCTGCTAACTGTGTACTCTAGAAGTCACGTGTTTAAAATTGGCCAGGAAACTCGTCCTTCAAATATCGATGGGTTTAATAAATGACCCTTATCTTGGCAAAAAACTCTATCAAATATCTTGTGGTATGCCATTTGCCTTCGAATCGGAAGGTCCTGGGTTCGAGTCAATATCTGAGCGGCGCATAGTTGAGTCATTGGAAAAGGCACTTTTCTACGATTCTCTCACACTTAGGTGTAAAATGAGTACCTAACCGTTAACAGCGTTTTCACAGTTGGAAATAAATTGTAATACGCCTTACAGGAGTCTTGTTAAGTGTTACTGTTGGATAGGGACCCCTTATAAAATGCTTTGAGCACGATAAGTGCATATTGCGCTATATAACTGCAAAAATCTAGCAAACGACGATGTGTGTTGGAATCATAATAGAAGGAACAAATATGACGTCACTGAGCTCTTTGTTATTGGTTTTTGTCTGCCATTTTTATGAGTAGTTCTCAGTAAATTGTATTAATCAGACTATAAACGTTTAAGGATGTATATTGTTTTGTGGGGCGGTACGTTATATTCGGCTGGCGGATGTTATGATTATAGCATCTAAACGCATTGCATCAATAACGTTGTCTGTATTGGACACCGAAAAGGGACAGCATCTGTGACAAACTCATTCTCTTCATTCCATCTTGCAAGTCCCGTCAACGACTATCTTGAGCTTGACCTTTTATATAGCGCAATATCCACTAAACGTGCTCAAAGCGCTTTACAAGGGGTCCATGACTTACAGCAACACGTAACATGTAAAACGAGACATGACGCCTGTTAGGCTATATATATCAATTTTTCCGACAGAGACAACGCTGTTAAAGGCAAGGAACTCATTTTACATAAGAGTACGGTGAGATATTGTGAGTAAAGAGCCTTTTCCAAGGACTCAACTATGCGCCGAGCGAGGCTCGAACCCCGGACCTTCTGATCTGAAAACGAGTGTCATACCATTAGACCACATAGCCCCATATTTTCATGGGTATGAGTGCGTGAGTGAATGAGTGATAGTGAGTAAATAGATTTTTTCCAAGGATTCAACGATGGCAGCCAACAGAGGGACTCAAACCTTGGACTTACAAGTCGTCCTATTTAATATTCTTTTGTTTTATGCATCAAATTTTATCTGTTGCTTAATATTCCCCTCAATTTGGATCTCCTTCGTTACATTGCTAAAGCTTTTAAAAATATATACATTCCAATGTTGATTCTTTTCTTAGTAATGTATTTATGTTCTCATTGTTTTTTTTATTGTTGGCTGAAAAAGGTTTTGAACCCGAAACATTCCGTATTCCGTGGGTATTTTTTTCGTCTTTAAACTTGTTCTATTCATTTTTTTGTATATTATATTTGACAATCCAGAGTCCTTATAGAAAATAGTATTTACACGCGTGTCGTCCGATAAGACTGTCCGCTGTGTTGGACACATCTAAGGGACACAATCTTTGTGACAACTACATTAAATTCAGCTTTTATATAGTGCAATATCCACTAAACATGCTCAAAGCTCTTTACAAGGGGTCCCAGGAGGCCAATAGCAACATTTAACATGTAGGACGGAACATGAAGCCTTTTAGGCGATATTATTTTTTTTACGGGCAGAAACAACGCTGTTAACTGCCAAGTACTCATTTTACACATGAGTTTTTCAAATTGTTCTACTCATTTTAGTATATATTATATTTTACAATCCAGAGTCCTGATAGAAAATAGAGTTTACACGCGTGTCGTCCGATAAGGCTGTCCACTGTGTTGGACACATCTAAGGATTTGGAACTGTTTCCGGTCGGACGATACTCGGGGCCAAGATTTTGGCGATCACGACGAGAATGATGACCCTTATGGAGTTCTGGAATCTTCATCGTAGGTGTTTTGGGTGGCCAGGAGGGTGGATGGGTAGGGGGGGGAGGGGGGCTGGAGGTGTTAGAGGGTGTGGAAAGCGAGGGAAAGGGGGTAAGGTATAAGCGCTATACAGATAGTATGCGCTTTGCTGAGAAGCTCACAACATTGCCATCCGGAGGTATAACGGACCAACACACAAAACTATGTGTGACATTGAACGTTTTAGTCTGGTTAATACAGTTGAGTGAGAAATACTCATAAACATGGAAGGCAAAAAAAAAAAAAACAAGAACAAAGACCCGAGTGACGTCAACTTCGAACCATCTATATTATTATACTTTACAATCCAGAGTTCTGATAGAAAATAGAGTTTACACATTATGTGCCGTCCGATAAGACTGTCCACTGTGTTGGACACATCTAAGGGACACAATCTTTGTGATAACTACATTCACCTCAAACGAGTCGTGAAATATGTTATTTGACAAACCAGCTCATCGTGAACCAATAAATCTGTTCTATAAATTGATTCCTGTCCATCTGCCTTGTCACCACCCCCACCCCAACCCCCAACCCTTTCCTTTGCCTTCCACGCTCCCACTAAAACCTCCCCCCCCCCCATCCACCCACCTACCTACCCAAAACACCTACAATGAATATTCCAGAACTCCATAAGGGTCATCATTCTCGTTGTGATCGCCAAAATCTTGGCCCCGAGTATCCTCCGACCGGAAACAATTTCAAATCAAGTGTCTTCGACAATCACGGAAATCAATGGATATTAATTAAATCTTACTATTTCTGTCTGACCACCCACCCCCTCCCTTCCCTCCCTCCTTCCCTTAATCTCTCTCCCACACTTTTATATTTCAATACTATCCTTGGTTTCGTCTTTTTTTTTTGGTTCATGTTTTTTGTTGCTGTGAAAGAACTTTTTCTTGTAGCCTAATTAAACTATTTTTAACATTTCGATCAGAAATTTTATCGAGTGATTACATTTTCTAGAAAATTCAATCTCTTGATTGGTGAATAAAATATAATTATAAAGACCTATCTCAATTTTAGGTGCTGCACTGCGGCCGACGCCTGGGACATTCGTGTCTTCCTCCGGAATAAACTCAACAAATAAATATCCCATGGAAATGATTAGAGGTCAGTTTTAGTTTTATTTTTGTTCTATGTTTGGGAAGAGGGAAGGGGCGGAGGTGGGGGGGGGGGGGGGGGCAGGTGGCCAAGACATTGCATTGCGACTCTAAAGATCTTGATTACGAGCCAGCTTCTGGCACTTTTTTGCCTTGGGCAAGATTATTAACCTTGGTAATTATTTTGAAGTGAGTAGGAAAGTGTTCGAAGACAGTAGAGATTAAAAAATTTTCGCGGCGGTGATGGGGGTTTGATCCCGCGACCTTTCCGGTACGACAACTCCGCCACAAACATACAACATAGAGACAATTGAGACATTGGCGATTAAGCTTAACGGCTGGCCAACTTACACCGCGGAGGTTTGTGTGTTGGACTCGCGATCTCAAGTAGTCGGGAAGTGAGCTTTCTAATAATGATTAGGGTTAGAGACGATCTTTTCTGGGATCGTGGACAGCTCATACGCTCTCCCCGGCCAGGCGGAGTTGTCGTACCAGTAAGGTCGCGGGTTCAAACCCCCATCACCGAAAATGTTTTATTCTCTATTGTCTTCTGGCACTTTCCTACTCATTTCATCCCCTTGTTGTAATTATTTTGCTAACTTTGAACATCATGGGTGATTCTTGTTGATATCAGATATGCATTAAATGGATTATCTTTAGCTTGCCTAAGAATCTCACAACATTGCCATCCGGAAGTATAATGAACCAACACACGAAACTATGTGTAATTTTGAAAGTCTATGGTCTGGTTAAAACAGTCAAGTGAGAATTACTCGGATTACGCTGATGGCAAAAAAAGTAATAACAAAGACCTGAGTGACAACCAACTTCATACTATCTATTTTACCTTATGGAATGCCCAAGCCGCGCCTTCTAAAGAAGTCTAATTACCAGGACGTTTTTTTATTCAACAAAAAAATTCTCATAGAGGCTTTTCGAATCCCCCCCCCCCCACCCCCCACCCCCGCCAAAGAAACAAAAAACCAAAAAAAAAAACACCCCCACAAAAAAACAAACAAACAAAATAACAAACAAAATTTTAAAAAACAACAAAACAAAACAAACTCAACTCAACTTTGCGCGCCCGGATCCAAAGAGCACCTTGACCGAAAGCGAGTTTTGTGCCAAGAGACCAAAAAAGCCGATAAATTGATATTACCACTGTTGTAGTTATTAAAATAACTAATTGCCGTTGATTACCGTCGTGATATATATATAGACAAACAACGGATCTAAATATGACCTAATTATATTGTACCCAGTGTGTACCCAGTGTGTACCCAGGGGTGTACCCAGGTGTGGGTACATCTTCCTTAACATTATTTAATTCATTCTTAATGAGGGGTTGATGACCCTAATTATTCGTTTCGTATTTTATGGAAATTAAGTTTTTCGTATGGTTTAAAGAAGAACAGCTGGTTCTCTAAATTTTGCTGTATATTTCATGGAAAAGTGTTAAAAATTTGGGGGTGAGTAGCGGCCATTTGAAGTAGACCACCCACATCTTGAAATACACAATCAACAGATCAAACACAACATAATATTATAGGCAAAAGAACTTTTTCTTAATGAACCACAAGGGAATGGAATAATCTGTCCGAAGAAATAGTGACAGCACCAAAGCATGAAGAATTCCATTCCTGACCGTTCTGAGCGCATACAACGTGGCTTGCCATCAGCATGATGGCGTTGGTTGCCCGAACAAAGTAGTAGTAGTAGTAGTAGTAGTAGTAGTAGTAGTAGTAGTAGTAGTAGTAGTAGTAATAGTAGTAGTAGTAGTAGTAGTAGTAGTAGTAGTAGTAGTAGTAGTAGTAGTAGTAGTAGTAGTAGAAAAGAAGAAAAAGAAGAAGAAAAGAAGAAGAAGAAGATGATATGATGAAGAGAAGGAAAAAGAATAATTAATAAAATGATATAAATAATAAAATAATAATAAATAATAATAATAATAATAATAATAATAATAATAATATATAATAATATAATAATATATATAATAATAATAATAATAATAATAAGAAGAAGAGAAGAAGAAGAAGAAGAAGAAGAAGAAGAAGAAGAAGAAGAAGATGATGATGATGATGATGATGATGAAGAAGAAGAAAAAGAATAATAATAATAATAATATAATAATAATAATAATAATAATAATAATAATAATAATAATATAATAAAAGAAGAAGAAGAAGAAGAAGAAGAAGAAGAAGAAGAAGAAGAAGAAGAAGAAGAAGAAGAAGAAGAAGAAGAAGAAGAAGAAGAAAGAAGAAGAAAAGAAGAAGACGAAGAAGAAGAAGAAGAAGAAAAAGAAGAAGAAGAAGAAGAAGAAGAAGAAGAAGAAGAAGAAGAAGAAGAAGAAGAAGAAGAAGAAGAAGAAGAAGAAGAAGAAGAAGAAGAAGAAGAAGAATTGGCCATATGTCAAAAGCTTTTCCAGAGACGCCTGGACCATTAACATTTGAAGTGCCTACATATAAATAAACAAGATCACTAATAACAGAAAACACGTCCCCATTCCTATGCACTCATTCATACAGAGAGGGGATCTTCCACAGAGAGAGGATATTATTGGAAATTGGACCCAGGCAACTTAGGTAACCCTTGCTTTTACATGCTGCCCAATAGCCATAAGATGGAAGCTTCTACAGACTTGCGTCCGGATCGACACTTCGCTTATGCCATCTCTTGTCCTACATAGAAAAAGCCAACAACAAAAAAGAACACTAAACAAAACAAAACAAAAAAAACCCCCACAAAACAGAGCATTTATACAACGCAATATCCACTAAACTTGCTCAAAGAGTTTTGAAAAGGTTTCCTCGCTAACAGCAACATTTAAACATGAAGGACGAGACAGTACATTTTATTTTGACAGATACAACACTGTTAATTAACGGCCATATACTCATTTTACACCTCAGTACGCTGAGGGAATATGAGTAAAGAGCCTTTTTCAAGGACTCAACTATGCGCCGCTCAGGGCTGGACTCGAACCCTGGACTAAGCAATCCGAAGGCGAATGTCATACCACTAGACCACATAGCCATAAGAATGGTTTAACTGTCTCTCGACACTACTTTCCAACTGATCGACTCGTCTCTAACTTCCAACTTTTCATTTCATTGATTGAGCACCTTTTAGAAATATCTCGTTCTATTTGAATTTGTGATTCCTTACAAAGGAGCAAAGATACTATTTCCTGCCCATCACTATTTTTGTTTATTCATCTTTAAAACGCCATTACCGCATTATTATCTCATTCGTCTGTAGTGTTTCATTCATTCTGTTTTATTGATAAAGGGAAAACCCGAAACGTCCATTTTATCTGTTTTCGTAATTAAATTGAAACTTACATTCAATTTCACATTGTCATTTATTTCGTCTCTAACTTCCAACAATTGCGAAGTCCCAGGTTTGAGAGTTTTGCATAGATGATGGCCATGGCCATCACGGATGTCAAAGCACTCCAGTCTTTTATTCTATCCCTTATTAAGATTGAAGAATAAAACAAAACAAAAGATCAAAATAGGACCTAATTACCGCATAGCCAAGTATAAGCCCGTCCTCCATCCTTTCGTGGCTCTAATTAATTATTAATGAGAGTAAACGCGTGGTAATTATTATAAAGAGCCCTTCCCATCCAACCATAAATATAACGCCTATTCATTCCTTTCCAATTGAAACCTATTAGGCAAACATCATTAATGATTCAATATCTTTATTATAACGAGTCGTTACAGAGATGTTGGGAATAATAGCCTGTTATTGGAACCTGTGAAAGCATTCTCATATGTCGTGATATGTTCGTGAAGACAGCAACAATAACAACAAAATAATGGGGAAAAATATACTGTAATACTTTTATCATTACGAGTGGTTGCGTGGATGTTAAGAATAAAGGTGTTAGGAGAGAGAATCTGTGACAAAATGTCGTATTTGATACCGGTGACGTCAAGACAAAAATAAATAAAAATCATATATAAATATACTTTTCTTATAATGTGTGATTATGTTGATGTTCAGAATGGGGTGTTAAGTGGCCTTGTAACGAAATGTCGCATGTGACGATGGTCCGGGTCAAGACAAAGATAAACATAGAAATAATACAAGGAAAGATATAATTTTATACTTTTCTTATTACAACAAGAAATGAAGTGAGTAGGAAAGTGCCAGAAGACAATAGAGAATAAAAATTTCGCGGCGGCGATGGGGGCTTTTCTTATTCTCATGGCAGACTTCGTGTTAAGTGGACCTGTGATAAAATGGCCGAATGTGACGATGGTGGCATAAAGACTAAAAAGGAAATATGATATTATGACTAATCTCATCAAATCAGTATTAAATCAGGAATCACCCATGTTGTCCAACTGAGCAAATTGTGGGTTAATAACCTTGCTCAAGGAAAAAAACGAAAGTGACTGAAGCGGGACTCTAACCCGGACCTTCCGGGTCACAGTGCAATGCCTAAACCACTTCGCCCCCGGTTTAAGTTTAAGAATAATTTACCAATAACTAGAGTAATTTAATTTTCAAAGGTGTTTTAATTGTGTATGTTGATTGAATAGCCCGGTACTCATACAATAAAATAATAGGAAAAATGCACCATGTTGATAGTTTGCCAGGCATAGCAACAAGAGGCTACGGGGGGAACCATCAATTGAAATTGTAGTCAAAAATATTAGAATTATATCAAATTTGGATACAGCTTTAAATCTAAATATTGACATCTAGTAAAACAAAACAACCACCTCTCCCTGACCCCCCCCCCCCCCCCAACCCTCTCCCATCCCTGCACCCCAGAAACAAACAAAAAAAACTCAAAAAACCCCAACCCAAAAAAACAAAGAAGCAAATACCCCGCCCCCCCCCATCAAACATGCGTTTTGGTAAAATACTCACAACATCCGCCATTTGGATATAACATACAAACACACGAAACTATGTGTGACCTTGAACGTTTAAAGTCTGATTGATATAATATAGGGAGTACAAATCACCAAAAATTGCTGTTTAAAATCAATAACAAAAAGCTGAGTGACGTCTAGTTCGTTCTTTCTAATAACGACAGACAACAACCTTCTTAACACAAAAGTAGAACATTTGGAAGCAATCACTGGTGTAAGATAAAGATCTGAGAAAGTGTATATAAATAAATGACAGGCAAAGCAGGGGAGAGAAATAAAAATGAAAAACATCCCAAAATATCAGATATCTTCCACTGGGAAACGAACCTCAGACCTCCTGATTGAAAATAAAAACAAAACAAAAAACCAAATAAAAAACAACACAACGCCACCGCCCCCCCCCCCCCCCCAAACAAACAAAAAAAAAAAACAAAAAAAAAAAAACCCCAAAAAACAAAGACAAGAACTGATAATAATAATCATCCCAAAAAGTCTGCCTGCCCAGATTAGGGAATGTCAGTCAACCTGATAACGGTGCGGCTTGTAGTATGAGACTCGCCTTTGGGCCGGAAGGTCTAGGGTTCGAGTCCCGCTCTCAGAGGCCCGTAATTTAGTCCTTTGAAAATGCTCTTTACTCACATTCTCTCACCGTACTCAATTGTAAAAAGGAGTACCTGGCCGTTAACGACGTTGTTTCTGTCGGCAAAAAAAACAACAAAACATATCGCCTAACAGGCGTCATGTCTCGTCCTTCATGTTAAGAGTTGCTGATGGCTATGTACTCATTGTAAAGCGATTTGAGCCCTTTAAGTGAGAATTGCCCTATATAACTACTCAAGTTTGGTTTGTTTTTATAACTACCGTGAGAGGTTCAATCCCCAGTTGTGATAGGACGAATGATTGGGATGTTTATTCATTCTTTCTTACATTTTTTGTTTTTGTCTTGCTTTGTCTGCCACTGTTTCCTACGCCATTTTTCAGATGTTTGCACAAGAGTACTTACGTGATGGTCTGAAAAGTATAATTTCCCATCATGCAAAAGTTTGAAAGCACTCCGTTGCTGCTGTCCTCTTAGGTGAACTCGGGAGTACTTCCGGTCTCTTCTCGCTTTGCCGGAAACGTTGCCGTGACGCAACCATGTGGTTTACAATGCTATGCTGCCTGCTTGGTTGTTGTTGTTGTTGTTTCAATGAATATCCGTAACTGATGAGTTCTGTTCCTCTATAGAAATTGTACACGATCCTCTTTCCGTTGCCTCAATGAAGAAAGAATGTGGGTATTTCTGGGAAGTCTGTCTGCACTGGTTGGCGTTTTCTTCAGCTTTTTGTTGCCAATTATCTGATGATTCTTTTTGATTTGTTTGTCGTTAGATAGATATATACTCAAGAAAGCTAACTGTGTGTTTGTTTGTTTGTTATTTTGTGTTTTAAACAAAACACGTCTGGAAATGAAAAGTCTTCAAACGTTGAGGATGTTTTCTTCAGAAATCGGCAGATCAGCACTGAGAATTTCAATGAAAGAGAAAATAAAGTAAAATCTTTAAAAAGTAGTCCTTCAGACCCTTTAGACTCTTAGAGCCGGAGTTTATCCCGGTTTCTATAGCGTGAAACGGACAATAGCAATTGCTTGCTACCCTCCGGATATGTTCCTAGTCTATCGCAAACTACTTCCCGCCATATCTAACAGACCCAGCTACCCAATCACTGCTGGGTCAGACAAAAAATATCCCGACTACACCCGGGATCGATCTCGATCCTTTTGCGTGTGAAGCGAATTCTATACCACCTGAGCTATCGGGACCCCCAAACAGAGATAAACAAACAGATAAGTTCGCACGCACCCTATTTTCTGGTCTATATTATCTGCCTGTCATTAAATATCCATAAAATGCCATTCGTTAGTTTGTCATTGTCTCTTTTCTATTCCCTAATTTTAACCCTCTCCTTAATACTTGGATCAAAATTGTCACATTTGTTACGACACACTATACATTTTAAAAATCCAAATTTATTTCGTACATCACGATCTTTGAAGAATGGTCTTAGTTTAACCAATATAATAAAGTTGTTTTTGTAGAGAGCTTGTTTGAGTTGTGTTTAACAAAACCCAATTTTTCTGCTGGGTAAACCTGTCAATTTGGAAAAATTCTGAAAAAGATCGATAAGGAGAGAGTTTAAGAATGTCTGTATAGGGGGTATTCAAGCTCAAAAATTGTTCTATTATTAGATGTGGTCTTCCAATTTCCATGAAATATCAAAATAGAAGACGGACAGATGGGGCAGGCATAGATGGAGAACTTGGACTTTCACTTAGTTTGATGTTGGGGTCAATAGCTCAATTGTTAGAGCACTCGCTTCACAAGAAAAGACACCAAGATCGATCCCGTGTGCTGTCGCGATTTATTTTCTGACCCCCCCTTGACCAGCCAGCAGTGATTGGGTAACTGAGTAGGTTAGATTTGGCGGAACGTACTTTGTGATAGACCAGTGTCCTATGCAAGGGATGGGAAGCAATTGCTATTGTACATTTCACGCTATAGAAAAGGGGATAAACGCCAGCTCCATGAGCCAAATGGCTCTGAAGGACTCCTTTTTTAGTTTGATGTAATGAACAAAATCAGTATTTTGAAGGTTTGTGACTATTGCTTCTATTAATGTGAGTTTTGAGAACAGTCGGTCTTTATGTTGTAGAATGCTGAATGAAGTGGATGTGAATGAGAACCAACGTGTTGTTTTAATTTAAGTTTTATCTTTCGCCAATCAGGAAGAGACGATTACTCTTAATGATTGTGGCTGTTGCTATCGTGCACTCTTCCTATTTTTGGTTGATACAGTAATCGGTACTGATATTTGTAATCAGTTCAGAATCGATATTTAAGTAATCAGTAGTTCGCTGTCTAATATAATATCCTTACTTTATCAAGTCCTGTTTGTCCGAGTATGAATGCGTTGGAAAAAAAAAAACTCGTATATAAAAATTTGGCCATAAAACTCGTCCTTCAACTATCAATCGATTTGAATGACCCTCATCTTGGAAAAAATGCCCAAACCTGGGACTTCGCGAAATCTTGATTAAATTCCCAGGTTTGAGAGTTGGTTTTTTTTTTTTGGCACGGTCATTTAAATCGATCCATTTTTGAAGGACGAGTTTTCTGGCCAAATTTTTTAATACGAGTTTATCCAGAGTACAAGAGTTAACTTATTAATGGCGGTTTGGAAACGATCATCTCGCGATGAATGCTTTTAACTCACTCAATCCTAGAGATTTTTGCTGCTTTTCAATATTGGAAAAAAATGTATTAAAAACGAGCATATAAATAGATAGTTTTATTCAACTATCATTAACATGTTAAAACTTAAAACATTAGCTTTGGTACTACGCCTATAATTTGTCTCAGAAAAATGTAACAAATAGACATGAGGTAAAAGTAACTCGGGTAAACTACGGATATAGTCGGCGTTAGGGTTGAGTGAGTTAATGGTGGTTTTAAATTATCATCACGTGATGAATGCTTTTAACTTTAGAGTGTGTGTGTGTGTGTGTGTGTGTGTGTGTGTGTTTCTAAGTTAGTGCTTTAAAAATATGGCATTTTTAGTTGTTCAACTGTAGAAAATATAACGATACGTAGTGAATTGTAAGCTTCGATTTATTAGACGAAACAGATACTGTGGACGTTTCGGGTTTCCCTTTTATCAACAAAACAGGATGAAAGAAACACTACAGAAGAATGAGATAATGTGATAGCGGCGTTGTTAACAACTGTAATGTTTCATTCATACTGTTTTGTTGATAAAGGGGAAACCCGAAACGTCCACAGTATACGTCCTCGTCTAATAAATTGAAGCTTAAAATTCAATACGCATCGTTATTTTTTCCGTCGAGCTTCAAGCAACAAAATGTCCACTGTAGATAAACCATATTAGTATAGATAGTATGCAGATGACGTCACTCAGGCCTTTGTTATTGTTTTTGCCATCCGCGTTTGTGAGTTGTTCTCACTAAACTGTATTAACCAGACTATAAAAGTTCATGGTTACACCGAGTTTGTGTGTTGGTCCGTTGTACTTCCGGATGGCAATGTTGTGAACTCCTTGGCCAAGCGCATTCTATCTATAAGTGGATTTTTAAAAAATGAGGAACCTAATGACAAACATTTACTGTTCTGTCTCGTAAAATAAATACCATTTAAAAGTGATTAACTCCCCCCCCCCCCCCCCCCCCCCCCCCACATTAATTTCCTACCATCATTGTTTTAATTTAGAATAGATGGTATATAGTAACGTGTATGTAAAGAGTTTGCGTATGTAGATGCGTAAAAGTTTCCGTATGTGGGTTTGAGTGTACGAGTGTGTGTGTGTGTGTGTGTGTGTGTGTGTGTGTGTGTGTGTAGGCGTGTTAGTGTGTATGATAGTTTATAATATTATAGTGATTGTTAAGCACCAGAGAGCGCTTGTCAGTGATTATATGGACTATATTATTATTATTATTATTATTATTATTATTATTATTATTATTATTTATTATTATTATTATTATTATTATTATTGTTATTATTATTTTTATATTATTATTATTATTATTATTATTATTAT
>NC_088371.1:29192412-29194912 GCF_034508935.2 Berghia stephanieae
GGAGGTGGGGGAGGGGATGGGGAGGGGATGGGGAGGGGAGGAAGGGGGGGGGGGAGACTTCTTTTAAAGGGATGAAACAGAATTATAGCATGTTAATAATTGTCTCTTGTTATAAACATGAAAAAAATGCAAAATGAAATTCGGAAAAACAAGAATAAAAAAAGAATATTACAAAAGCCAAAAAAAAAAAAAAACCTTACAAAAAGCAAAAACTAATTTTAAAAAAAAACAAACTAAAAAATATTTAACAAACAACAGAAACAAGAATTGAAAGAAAAATAAACAATCCAAAAAGAACAAAAAAAAAAAGAACACACAAACAAATTAAAAACCTAAACAAACGAAAAAAACAAGAACTCACAAACAAAAAATATTTGAAAAGCAACAACGTTAAAAACAAGACAATAAAAACGAAAAGAAAGGATAAAGATTAACCGAAATAAACAAAAATGTTTTAAAAAATGATGTTTGTCGTATCTATCTGAATTGTGATAAAACTATGGAAGTTTATATAGATAGAACGAAGATGACGTCACTCTGGTCTTTGTTATTGTTTTTGCCATCCACGTTTATGAGTACTTCTCACTAAACTGTTTGGACCAGACTATAAAAGTTCATGGTTACACAGAGTTTTGTGTGTTGGTCCGTCATATTTCCGGGTGGCAATGTTATGAGCTTCGTAGCCAAGTGCATACTATCTATATGATGGCCAGATGTGGTATTCATCATGATATTGATATTATTTCTAGTCAGGCTAAATTTGATTCAATATTCACTCACATTGAATTTGTTTTGAGACGCGAATGAGGAGATGTTGGGGGTTTGGAGTGGGGGAGAAAGGAGGAGGAGGAGGAGTAGGAGGAGGAGGAGGAGGGGGAGGAGGAGGAGGAGGAGGAGGAGGAGGAGGAGGAGGGGTGAGGGGTGAGGAAAAGTCTAAATTCGTTTATAAAAATAAAGGGAGTAAAAATAACTCTTACAAAAAGATTTTGTTTTGTATCTTTTATAAAAGTCATTTTCATCATCATTATCATCATCATCATCATTGCCTTTTTCAATCTGGGTCAGGGTATTATAGGCCATCCTTCTCTATCTTAAGCTAACTTTTTTTTATCTCGTTCCATGTCTTATCACTTATCTGTATGTCAGCTTCTTTAACTCTTCTCCATATTCCCCGAAGCCCTCCCCTTGATCTTCTGCCCTGAGGGTTCCAGTCCAATACTTTCTTTGTTATAGTGGAGTCATTCTTTCTAAGGGTGTGTCCAATCCACCCCCATCGTCTTCTTCCCATTTCCTCTCCCACTGGTTTCTGCTGTGTTCTTTTCCATACCTTCGTTCTTCATTCTATCTATCCATTTTATTCTGAAGAGTCAGTTTTACTCCCTTTATTTTACTATACATTTTATTGAAATAAATAACAATGTGAAAATGAATGTAAGCTTCAATTTAATTACGAAAACAGATAGATTGGGCGTTTCAGGTTTCCCCTTTATCAACAAACAGGATGAATGAAACACCACAGATGAATAAGATGATGTGGTTGTGGCGTTACAACAATTTCACATTGTTATTTATTTCTTCGAGCTTCGAGCAGCAACATTTACATTATACATTTTATTGACTCATTTATTCTCCTCTAGATTTTGGTACGTATGATTAAATTACACATCCACTCACATTGAATTTGTCTTGAGACGTTTGTCAATAGGCCAGTCATTGTTAACAATAGTTTCCTGTTTGATGTTGGAGATGGTGAAAAAAGGGAGGGGGGGGGGGGGTATGTGTCGGAGGGTGAGAAAAGTTTTGAGACCTGTGTCCATTGTCCATTCTTATCTTTGACAAAAATAAAGATGGAGTTTTTTTAAAAATTCATCATTGTTATCAAGAGACAAATTATTTATACTATGTAATTATTCTTACAGCTTACAATATTATTACACTATACCTAACACAAATTTTTACTTTACCACATTTTTTTACGTATATTATGTTTATACATGTATCGATGTCGGCATTTTATACGCCTGTACAATGTTTTTTGGATGAATAAATTACATCATCATCATCATCATCATCATCATTATTATTATTATTATTATTATTATTATTATTATTATTATTATTATTATTATTATTATTATTATTACTATTGCCTTGTGATGCTGAAGATTGGGAGAAAGGAGGCGGAGAATTTAGGAGATGGAAGAGGGGCGGGGGTGGGGGGGATGGGGGGGGGTGAGGCGATGAGGCGAATTAATATTATAGATGTATATATGCCACTTTTGAAAATACCTTAAAAGCCTAAGATACAGTCCCTATATCGTATAAAACCATGCATGTCATCCATCAGGCAAAATGAGTCGACGTGAAATAACTTTATGACCAATACCATTGCTCATATGGCATGAATTTATGTAAGGGGGGGGGGGGGTTGAGTGTGTTTGTTTATTTGTGTATGTGTGTCTTTTGTGTGTATGAGTGTTTATGTATGTGTGTGTGTGTG
>NC_088371.1:29199912-29204912 GCF_034508935.2 Berghia stephanieae
CTGATGTCACGCCGCCCAGCAACAGCGACCATCTTGGTTCTAAACAAAGAAAATCATTACTTTTTATTCTTCATGTCGGCTAGAACTTTTCATATGCCTTGTGATCAGAATGTGTAAAAGTCAAAACATGATCAAATTTATGGGGGTTGTTTTCCTCTGAATACGCTTTTATGCTCGCCGGAGAAATATTTCTTACGGCGTCCGCCAGTGTTACTAAGTTACCATGCGTCATAAGGAAGGAAGTGACGTTTCGACTGTTGAAGAGTATTATGTAAAACCTAAAACATTTATAGTCTGATAAATAGATAATATGCGCTCACAACATTGCCATCCGGATGTATAACGAACCAACAAACAAAATTGTGTGAAACCATGAACTTTAGTTTAGTGAGAATTACTCATAAACGCGGATGTAAAAAAACAATAATAAACACCTGAGTGACGTCAACTTCGAACTATCTGTACAATTAAGTGGAGAACTACTCATAAAAATGGCTGGCTAAAACGTTCGGTGTGTTTTTCCTTTGGCAAGACCCAATAGGCTTCAACAATCGTGACGTCACTTCCCTGGTATTGACGCATAATAACTTAGTAATTGGTTCTAAACTATCGGAACGATGGCGGACGCCCTTATGAAATACTTCTCCAACGAGCGTAAAGGTGTATCCCGAGGATACAAACATTATGAATCTGATCATGTTTTGACTTTTATACTTTTTCACTTATAAAAAGTTCTAGCTAGCATGACGAATAAAATGTACCGATTTTCTTTGTTCAGAACCAAGCTGTTCGTTGCTGGCGGACGTGACATCAGACTATTGAATCCCATTTGCTCACTTTGGACAACATGGGTGATTCCTCTTGACACCATACAGCTTGTTTCATTTGGCTGACGGATATTGTGAGTAGTTTATATAACCACATAGCGTCAATAGAAACAAAATAATGGTTAACATGCATCGTTTATAGATAGAACGAAGTTTACTTCACTCAGGTCTCTGTTATTGTTTTTTTTTTTTTTTTTGTCATCCATGTTTGAGTAGTTCTCACTAAACTATTAACCAAACTATAAATGGTCAAGGTTACACATAGTTATGTGTGTTGATCCGTTATATTTCCCGATGGCAATGTTGTGAGTTTCTAAGCCAAGCGCACAGCATCTCTAATACTAGATATGATATCGATTTTATACACAAATGATGGATAATGAAGACATCGTTATGACGACCAAATTACTGAAGTAACAACGACTGTAGAATTGGCATAACGTCGTAGTCAACATTGTCAATAATTCTGTGTAATAATTCCTTTCAGAGCTATTAGGCCCATGGAGCTGGAGCTTTTCCCGGTTTCTATAGCGTGAAACGGACAATACCAATGACTAGCTACCCTTTGGATAGGACGCTAGTCTATCGCAAAGTGCTTTCCGCCAGATCTAACAGACCCAGCTACCAATCACTGCTGAATAGACAGATCAGAATTTTAAAAATCTCGACTGCCCCTGGGATCGATCTCACTCCCTTTGATTGTGAAGCGAGTGCTCTATCAACTGAGCTATCCGGACCCCTTGAATTCTGGGTAGAGGCGTAGCCATCGTTAAGTTATGGCCTGCCACTGACCAAAAATGACGTCAAAATGCCAGTCTTTGGCCACAAAAGAAAACAAATCGTGAGTTGTATTCAATAGTTCAACCAATGAAATAACTTGTTTCCTTGGGCTCTACTAACGACAACTCACTAGACGCTACACAAACCTAAAAAATGACGTCAAACTGCCAGTCTTAGAGGGTTCTACGTAGCCATCGTCATTTTTTGGTCAGTGTCAGGCAATAACTTTACGATGGCAACGGTTCTACACGGGCGACCTCAAGACGTCAGTGAGAGAAGGTTCTAATAAGACCAGGGTTAGATGCGACCTGATTTGCGATCGGGGATAGCTCATACGGTAGAGACACGATCTTCCCGGCCAGGCGGAGTTGTCGTACCAGTAAGGTCGGGGGTTCGAGCCCCCATCGCCGCAGATAATTTTTTATTCTCTATTGTCTTCTGGCACTTTCCTACTCAATTCATTTCTTGTTACTATCAATTTACTGTTATCATGGCTGGCCCGCATGTACGGCTTGAAGGGGATTTGACAGTTGGAGTCGATGGGTGCCAGGACGCTCGTTTAATCCACGTAAATGGACAAAATGGCGGATCAATGGAGTGGAATGATGCCAGAGAATCTATCATAATACGGTGTAAAGCTATTGACGCTATGTTTAGTTGTTAGGTAAAATACTCACAGCATCTGTCTAGCGGACAGAACGGGCCAACAGACACAGACGTGTGTAACAGATTTATAGATAGACTGACGTTGACGTCACTCGAGTCTCACTTAACTGTATTATCCAGACAATGAAAGTTCATGGTTACACATAGTTTTGTGTGTTGGTCCGTTATACTTCCGGATGACAATGTTGTGAGCTTCTTAGCCAAGCGCATTCTATCGATAGTATGCGTTCGCTAAGAAGCTCACAACTTTGCCATCCGGAATTATAACGGACCAACACACAAATCTATGTGTAACCTTGAACATTTATTGTCCGGTTAATAGTTTAGTGAGAAGTACTCATAAACGCGGATGGCAAAAAGCAATAACAAAGACCTGGGACCTGGGTCTACACGTCATCTTCGTTCTATCTATAAGCATGGATGGCAAAAACTAATAGCAAAGACCTGAGTGACGTCATTTTCATTCTATCTATAAACGCTCAAGGTTACACACAGTTTTGTGTGTTGGTAGGTTTTATACGACTGTGCAAATGTTGTGAGATTTTTACCTATACGCATAGCATCAATGCCCCTGTTTCTGCTCAAAACAAATCATATATTTGCCATCTTGGATTATACATTTATCTAGGTCAAGAGAAGAGAGAAAAATTATATCCTTTATGTAAATGGGATGAAAATCTTGTCTCCTTCCAACTCACATTATTCTGGGATCAATTCTGTACCATGGGGGTCCCGATAGCCATTCACACAGACACAAAGACATTCTATCTACACACGCACATAGAAACACACACATAACAATTGGTATTTGTCATATGCGTTTAGGTAAAGAACTCACAACATCCACCAACCGTTTTTCACCTGAGTAAGGTACGAAATTGTGAGTAAGGAGCCTTTTTCCAAGGACCCAACGATGCGCTGCTAAGATCAGGACTCGGACCCAGGACCTTCCGATCCAAAGACGAGTGTCATACGACTAGACCAAAAAGCCGCCCAAATACGACCAGAGCAACTCGAATTGATATGACATTCAAGGGCACGAATCTATCTAATTTATCACCCCTTTGGTCAAATCTGACCACTTGACCATGATGAATTCCTGCTGGCTTCGGGCAAAATCTCGTTTGGTTCTAGATACCTAAGTTTTAATGAGTATTGATGCTTTGCACTCAGACAAAAAAAAATATAATTCGCAACATTCGCCAGCACACAAAAAAAAAACAACATTCGGTGTAACGCTGGAATGATAAGAGTCTGGTTATATATATATATAATATATATATATATATATATATATATATATATATATATATATATATATATATATATTATAGTCTACTCCGGATAATCGCAACACCTTGGGATCAGCGAAAATGTTGTGATTAATCGAAGTTGCAATTATCCGAAGTTGAGTTTCCTGCCCACTATTGCAACATTTTACACAAATGTGACCCTTCGTCCCAAAACGGTATTAAGTCGGGATGGACCAGATGCTAAAAAGTCAAAATTATTGTTAAGCTGGTCATAAATATGCAACGTTGGTATTTAGCACAGTAAAATATGATATTCCTTCTCATCAATAAAGAAAATGAACTCAACTTAAGTCTGAAACTTCTGGCTACAAATTCCATTTTCAACATCTTAATCATCCCGACTTAATACCGTTTGGAGACGAGGGGTCACAAATATGGTAAATCCAATCAGTTGTTGTAAACATTGTTCTGAGTCCACCACAGACTGAGAAGTTTGATTGGAATAAAACAAAAATGTGTGACAGCTCTGAATAGATTATGACAAGCAAAATCAGATTTGAGGCAAGCCGACATCTTAAGATTGGATTCATTTTCACATTTTATTCTCAACATTTGTAATAGTCCAAGAGATATGCCGTGATGAGAGACAATGAGGTATCACCAAACCCGTTGGTCACAATGTACAGTTGTCAATCACTAAACAAAGGATGTCATCGCTCAGTCTCTCCTCACAAGACACTACATTGATGTCACTCGGCTTTTTGTTATTGTTTATAGGTGGCCATTATGGTTCTTTCTTAATTATATCATTCATGCCATAAACGTTCAAGATTACACATAGGATTTGTGTGATGGTGCGTAATATCCAGCTGGCGGATGTTGTAGATATTTTACCTGAACGCATAACATCAAAGTGTCAATGTATGTATGTATGTATGTATATATATATATATATATATATATATATATATATATATATATGAGTCTGTGTGTGTGTGTGTGTGTGTGTGTGTATAATTCATTTATGTTATTATCTATATATTCTCTCTATTTAGAACTATTCTAATTATTTCTGCAATATCATAGGAAAAAATATTTAAAAATAAAAACAAATTTTAACAAAAGCAACAACAACAAAAAAAAACAACAAAAAAAACAACAACAAAAAAAAACAAACAAACAAAACAAATAAAATCTTTGTTATTTCTTTGTAATTAAATACATAAGGAACATTCTTCTCTCCCCTTTCCAATCAGTGGGTTCGTTAATTAGCCCCGGTGAAGTATCCACTTTCATTTCCATTATTCCTCATGTGTTCTTTGACACTTACATTATTATAAGTTCCAATGCGAGACTGGGCTGAGTGTTTACATTAGATAAAATTCTCATGAAACAACGGTGTGAAAATAGCACGGATGTTCAAGATAGATTTCTACGCAAAAAATATGCCCAGTCGAGAGGTACTGATTTTTGG
>NC_088371.1:29207412-29227412 GCF_034508935.2 Berghia stephanieae
AAACTTATTTTTGTTAAACAATTCACAGACACAGTTTGGGCATGTTTCTTTCAATTTTCAGGTTATTGCCCTTGATTTTTTTTTTAATGTGAGCACAAATATTCCTTCTTTAAATAATATCTTGCGTATCACCTTGTATTTAATACTACTCAAAGAAAAAACCAACTTATATGGTTGTCAATAATAAGCGTGTAAAATAACAAGAAAAACTAACAATATTTGACAGACTTATCATCCTTTGTATGTATGAGTTGCATTGTACACTAGTACGGTACATATAAGGTGCTATGCTACTTCAGCATAAAAGTGTCACGGTCACAGGGACCAAGCACGTCTGTTCCTGGCTAGAGTCAAAACTTCGTCAATGGGCATAGAATCCAGCCCATGTAGTAGAGTGACTTTAAACATCAATAGTAAAGGCCGGGTTATGGCCCATTCAGAACTGTCATATCACGGAGAGAAAAACCGGTTTAAATAGCCCCCGATGTAACTGAAAAGTAGAACATTTCAAGCAACAAGAAGAGTTTCTTATGTTTTGGATAACCCGAGCGGTGATCTAAAAGAATTATTTAGGTATTTATCATCAACCTTTCTATCTGTTTTATCAATTGAGGATTGCCCCATACATGGACGAAGTCGGATCTTCTGAGATGGATGGTGGATACAAGTAATTTTCTCCCAAAAAAAAAATTTCTTTTAATCAATTGTCTTGCAAAAAACGAACCAAGGAACAAACATTTGACATATTGAGAAAAAAGCGCTTCACAAAGGATCTTACATAATGGATGTAATAATAGCATAACGGATACATCTAGAGTACATGCTGGCTGGGGCCGTCATAATATTCCTCTTGCTATAAAGTAAAGCACGAGAGAAAAACGAGGCCATAGAAGTCGGTAACGTATGATTGATTTGTTCCAAAAATTTAGAAAATTGAGCTTTTATATAGCGCAATATTCAATAAATGTGCTCAAAGCGCTTTGCAAGGGGTCCCTGGCCAACAGCAAAATTTAACATGTAAGACGGTACAGACGCCTGTTAGGCGATGTTACAAATTTTTCCGGCAGAGACAACGCTGTTAACAACCAGGTACTCGTTTTACACCTGAGTACGATGAGAGAATGCGAGTTAAGAGCCTTCTTCACTGACTCAACTATGCGCCGAGCGAGGCTCGAACCCAGGACCTTCCAATCCGAAAGCGAGTGCCTTACCACATGACCACATAGCCGCACATAATGGATGTAATAATAACATAACGGATACATCTAGAGTAGATGCTGGGTGGGACCGTTATATTCCCCTTGCTTTAAAGGAAGCACGAGAGAAAAACGAGGTCATGGAAATGGGAAACGTATGATTGATTTGTCCAGGGTACTGGCAAACGTTTTTTGATGATTGCAGACAAAAAAGTGCTCTTCAAATATCTGTCTAGCAGCCTTCGGATAGAAAAAGTCAAAAAGGGAAAAGGACTGTTTATCACAGGTTGTGGCAAGCATCTCTGTAATAGGATTTCCGTGGGACAATGCAACCATGAAGAAGCAGATACCCTTTATTCAAACAAAATCACTCAGATTTATACAGACCACGAGATACTAATGTTATTGTCATCCTCTTAGCCAATCATCATTATATCATTGCAGCAAATCCAGCAGCTATTAATATTTGTCTTAAACCGTATGGAAGAAAGTCAAAGAAAGTAATTAATGAGAACAGCATTGCCACAAATAATGACCACGAGACATACGAATCCCTTGTATTGCTTCGTGCATTGACGGGTTCTGTCAGCACATTATCTGCGTTCACATTTAAAGGGGAGCGTTCGGGCTTGTTGTCTTGGTTTGGTTATGCTTCTCGACAGGAGCCATTGCCAAAAACAATTATGAAAGGGAAGGAGAGCACAACAAACAACGTGTCTGATTGATAATGCAAAGGAATGAACAAGGATGGGTAAATAAAAAAACCCTTTATAAATATAAATAAAACCTTTCAATCTTGTATGTAAATATCATGCATTGTTACTTCATTATGATTATCTTCTATAAGTATTAATGTATGAGTGTATCTGTGCGTGTGTGTGTGTGTGTGTGTGTCTGTGTATGTGTGTGTGCTTTGCTTGTCAAGGTTAAAAATATTTTTGTACATCACACATACATAAGTACATTGTTGTTATACTTCCCTTACGAATTGTATCATTATAAGATTAATAATAATAATAATAATAATATAATAATAATAATAATAATAATAATAATAATAATAATAATAATAATAATAATAATAATAATAATAGTAATAATAATAATAATTATTATTATTATTATTATTATTATTATTATTATTATTATTATTATTATTATTATTATTATAATATTAGATCTTTATAGTCCATAAATATGGCAATTTGTCATTGAGTTTCACTTGTTATAACGTTATATGATAACTATAACATTGAACAGATATTTCACTCCTTAATTTCTCTCTCTTTCTCTCTCTCTCTCTCTCTCTCTCTCTCTCTCTCTCTCTCTCTCTCTCTCTCTCTCTCTCTCTCTCTTCCCCTCTTTCTTTCACGCGTGCGATATACACAACATAAACATAATATTCATTTCGTTTTCAATTTGTTAAAATTGTGGCAAGTCGACACCAAATATTATCATCATTATCAATTGGTCAATTAATCTTACATTAAATAAACTAATCAGTTAATCAGTCAACGTATCAATCCTTGGTTTTGCTGTACCATATGAAATATTCAACATTTTTATTGCTGATGGAACGAACGTTGATTTATACTTGCTAGTTCTACATTTAATCTGAAAAAACCTTCTCCCAAATGGTAAAAGACTAAATTCGTGGTATAAAATATGTTTTTATTCTTGGTAATTGAGAATGATTTCCCTTCTATTGCTTTTCCATGAATTCTTTCTACTCCACCAAGAGGATGGTTTATTATTTTTGTAATCTTTCAATCAATTTAATGTTAAGGGCATTCAAGGGATTTTATCCTATTTCGCCATGTACCATATTTTATGTTATGTTATGTTATGGACATCATGACACTAATGAGAAAAGCTGAGGGCAGATGTGGATGGATGGAGTGCCCTAACTGTAAAGTCATCTCTCACGTCTTCTCCACGACCACATTGGACAGGATTATGATGTGATGTGAGGTGAGGTTCACGTTAGAACATCCGTACAAAATCTTGTCTCCCGTTGTTCATGAGTTGCAAAAGGTCGTGGATGCGCATTACAGATATTATCTCGAAGTCTATAATGTGACTCTATGTATGCCGACTATACAAAGATGAAGCCATTTAAAACAATATTGATCTCGTAAGGATGAACAGTTTTCATCTACAAAATGAGGGATATTGACAAAATCCCTCCAACAAGTGATATCTGTATCACCACTTGACTCCGAAGAAAAAATTTGGGCCACAACTAAGGAGTAAATTGATGCCTTACCAAAATTAAAATAAAACGGATGGAAAGAAGATAATAAGAGACTGATTCCATGTTTGGACCTCGCTGCTGGGGGCCAAAGCATTCTTCCGCATGGATATAAAATGTTCATGTAAACAGCCACGTTATATTTTCGGTGGAAGGCAACATTGAACTCTGTCTGTTTAGTAAATGTCAACGTGCAAATTAAACATTCCTCTAAAACGAGATCTGAAATCATAGCAAGTTCTTTTCCCTTCCTCCAGATTATTTCTTATCAAATTGTTTTACTAGTGGATAACATCATGGTGCCTGTAAAAGACAGAAGTCTGTTTCGTAAATAACATACATTGTTTTTAATATAACAATGCTACTTTGAATAAACCCATTAGATTATATTTCATTTAATATATTTATAATATGATAATAATTTTGTTCTGTTTAGAAGCTTTTGCTGTAGGGATTGTCATGCACATACAATCTTCCCTGAAGAGATGGAGTATGTCATTAAAAATCTCAGATAAAAGCTCAAGTACCAGATAACATGTATTTTGCAACGAATAAAGTAACGGTCTTCAAGAAGAAAAATAAGAAACAATTGTAGTATGGTGGAGATGGTTTAAAAATATGGTAAAATATGGATTTATAAACTTCTCTTTAAAATCAAAAAGGCAAACAACTTTCAAAGAATGTTAGTCGGGTCATGAACTCCCTGATAAATTAAAAGGCTTAAGTAGGATCGGGAAGTAGGTAGACTGATAAGCCGTAATTTAAATGTTCTTCTCTTTAGTAGCCTCCATTTTGTTGTCTACTAATATTTTTGTTGTACTAGTTGTCAACAGTTTTTGAGACATTTCGCAAGAAGACACTGTCTAGAGAAAATATCTGAAAAAGAACGATAACTCTTTTGAAATGAGACAAGATACCAAAGACATATCCAAAAAAAAAAAAAAAAACAACAAATAAATAAAAATGAGCTTTTTTATATAGCGAAATATCCACTTAATGTTCTCACAGTGCTTCACAAGGGGTCCCTGACTAACAGCAACATGTAACAGAACGAAATATGACGCCTGTTAGGCGATAATACAGTTTTTTGTGACAGAGACAAGGCTGTCAACCGTCAGGTACTCATTTTACATCTTAGTTTGGTGAGAGAATGTGAGTAAAGAGCGTTTTCCAAGGACTCAACTGTGCGCCGAGACTTTCCTATTCGAAAGCGAGTGTCATACCACAAGACCAGATAGCCGCACAACAATATGTTTTTTGTTATTTGGCTTGAATTGATTTCCCAATAGCCTACGAGTATTATTTTTAGTAACACTCCATTAAATATAATCTGATTTAGTTTTGATCTAGAAAATAAGATTAACCCACTCAGTAGTTCATTTTTTTTTCTTAAAAAGTATTGTGGTATCCATAATTTTTTTAATGTTTCACAAATACACATTTGTTTTTTCCCCAATGTGAACAAAGTAGAGGGTGATAACTCATTTGAATTTTGACATGGAGCTTAGATTGTATGCAGCCTAAAAACGTATAACGAAAGTATTTTGTTGTTGTTGTTGTTGTTCTTAGAGTGGTATAGATTTCATATCAGAGTTTGAGTTCCATTTTTAGAAACCGAATTCAACGGGCGAAAGCTCCATTAACCATGGTCCGATTTATTTGCATTTTGGAAGAACTATTATTGTCTGTATAAGCTCTTATTTGGGGTCCTACTAATTGCCGTCCGAGCCGTCCGGCCAGAACAAGGAGCTTTCGGAATATGACAATTTTCGCTCCATGTCAATTATTCAAATTATAAAATATCTAACACATAAAGAAGTATAATATAGTCTAGATATATCATAATCAATAATCCTCGTACGATTTTCCCTCTCAAGATTTCATTTCTATATATCATAACTTACTTTTTTTACCCCTTTCTCTCTATTTTTCTCTCTCTTCCCACTCCCATCTCTCTCTCTCTCTCTCTCTCTCTCTCTCTCTCTCTCTCTCTCTCTTAATCTCTTCCTCTTTTCCTCTCCCTCTACCTCCCCCCCTTTCAAATCCTCTCAATCGTGCCAGCAAGTCTATTTATTTGTTTTTCCATTGTTTTGTTTATAATTCCACCCAACCCCGTTATCTCTCACTCAATCAATCTCCAACCATCCCAGCTCCTTCTCATCCCGTCTGCACTTCCGTAATGAATTAATGCGTTTCGAACAAAGACTCGATTGAAAAAGGAAATACTACTCTAATCAGCTGTACTCTGGAAAAAGCCATAGTTGAAAATTTGACCAGAAAACTCGTCCTTCAAATATCGATCGATTTAAATGACCCTCATCTTGGCAAAAACACTCAAACCTGGGACTTCGCGAAGGCCAAATCTTCAAATATGTCTTTTTCCAGAGTGCGTCAGTAATGTGATTTGATCTCCATTAACCAAGGTTCAATGCGAGTTTGAATATCATGGGTGTGCGGCTATTTAGTCTTGTGGTATGACACTCGCTTTCGGATTGGAAGATGCTGGGTTCTCGCTTGATGCATAGTTGAGTCCTTGGAAAAGGCTCTTTACTCACATTCTCTCACCGTACTCAGGTGTAAAATGAATACCTGGCCGCTCACAGAGTTGTCTCTGTCGGAAAAAAAATGTAATATCGCCTAACTGGCGACATGTATCGTTCTATATGCTACTTTTAGTGTATATTACGCTATATAAAAGCTCAAGTGTTTTTCTTTTTTTTTTTCAATTTTACTAGTTTACTGCCAAACTCTGGAACAAAGACTATTTGAGAATTTCGCAAGAAAACTCGTCCTTCAAATATCGATCGATTTAAATGACCCTCATCTTGGCAATAACTATTAAACCTGGGACTTATATCAAGACCCCGCGTGGTCCCAGGTTGGAGAGTATTTGCCAAGGTGAGGGTAATTTAAATCGATGGATTTTTGAAGGACGAGTTTTCTGGCCAAATTTTCATATAGTATCTTTCTCCTAGTATGACATTTAATTAGTTATATAACAAATAGGATTTTGAAGGCCTATGTATGGACAGTATTATTATATGGCTGTCAAGGTTGGACAATTATGGAAGACATTAGAAGGAAACTGGAGGCAGCAGAGATGTGGTTTCTTAGAAGGATGTTAAGAATCTCATGGACAGAGTAGAAAACTAATGAAGAAGTATTAGAACAAGCTGAAACTATAAGGTTATTAATTCGTACAATAAGAAAAAGACAAATGCAATTTTTGGACACCCAAATCGACATAAATGTTTTGAACATCTTGCTCTCACAGGAAATACAGAAGGTAAAAAGAGTAAAGTTAGACCAAAAAAAAACAAAAAACATATTTGAATAGTTTGAACAGATGGGTGAAAGAGAAGAATAATATTAGTTTTTTTTATGTTATCTGATTAGAGAGATGAATGGCGTACCATGATCACAATAAAAAAAAACAACAAACACACACAACAACAACACCACACACACACTCAAACACACACACCTACCCCCCCCCCCCACACACACACACATACCTCCCCCACCCCCACACACAAACCTGCACTAAAAACGGGAAACCAAAACAATACCAAAACCCCCAACAAAAGCAAATTGATCAGAAATAAAATGACTTGGGTAAAATTATATAATCAATCTGATTCTGACAGTCTTCAAAAAAAAAAAAAACTCTTTCCCAACGCTACCGACGTGGACTTATTTGGAGGTCTGATAACCCAATTTATTATGGGCTGCTCATTGATGTAATAGAAATCTCAAAAATAACGAAAAATATTGTCGTCCATTACAACAGTGTTAAACTAGGCGCATAATTGCGTTCGAATATCAGACCTTCAATGTGTGAACACATCGAGCGCTACCAAAGCCATACCACTGTTGAGAACCCGTTTGGAATTCCAGACACACGGGTTCAACAATTTTATATTATAAATAAGTTTCCTCATCACATTAAAACGTCATTATTTATGAAATGCTGTTGAATGCTAGGATTTTATGGCCCAGTGGGCCAAACAATCGCGTTTATCTCTTGAGCTCTATACATTTTGTGCACGAGAGAAATGGGGGAGTAACGATAGATAGATTAATAATATGTATGTTATGTATAGGTAGATAGATAATCAGATAGGTAAATCGACCAGCAGATAGATAGATGGATAGATGGAGAGGGAGGGAGGGACAGAGAGAGAGAGAGAGAGAGAGAGAGAATACAGAGATGGGGGATAGAATAAGGATAGAGATAGCAAGATAAAGATAAAGATAGATAGACAAATAGATAGATAGATAGATAGATAGATAGATAGATAGATAGATAGACAGAGAGAGCGAGAGAGAGAGAGAGGGAGAGAGAGACACAGAGAGAGGGAGAGAGAGAGACAAAGAGAGATAATGGGATAGAAATAGATGGAGTGATAGAATAACTCTACTCATTCCCATGGTCACTATGTGTCATAATATATTCAAGTTTCTCTCATCTACCATCTGTCTGGGATTCAGGTTATTTACAAACGTTTTAATTGTTTTCGTTTTTGAGCCCAAAAACGTATCCGTGTTTTGGTATTTTGCACTTTTTAAAATATGGAGTCCCATGATTTAAGAGTTTAATACAGGATGCGGGAAATTTGATTCATCGCTATTTGAAAGACGAGTTTCCTGTTCATCGCTATTTGAAAGACGAGTTTCCTGTTCATCGCTATGTGAAAGACGAGTTTCCTGTTCATCGCTATTTGAAAGACGAGTTTCCTGTTCATCGCTATTTGAAAGACGAGTTTCCTGTTCATCGCTATTTGAAAGACGAGTTTCCTGTTCATCGCTATTTGAAAGACGAGTTTCCTGTTCATCGCTATTTGAAAGACGAGTTTCCTGTTCATCGCTATTTGAAAGACGAGTTTCCTGTTCATCGCTATTTGAAAGACGAGTTTCCTGTTCATCGCTATTTGAAAGACGAGTTTCCTGTTCATCGCTATTTGAAAGACGAGTTTCCTGGCCAGGAATCTCGTCTTTCAAATAGCGATGAATCAAATTTCGCGCATCCTGTATCAAACTCTTAAATTCCTGGCCAGGAAACTCGTCTTTCAAATAGCGATGAACAGAAAACTCGTCTTTCACAAAGCGATGAACAGAAAACTCGTCTTTCACAAAGCGATGAACAGGAAACTCGTCTTTCAAATAGCGATGAATCAAATTTCCCGCATCCTGTGTTAAACTCTTAAATCATGGGACTCCGTATTTTAAAAAGTACAAAATACCAAAACACGGATACGCTTTTAGGCTCAATAACAAAAACACGTGTTTCTTTCCGAGTACAACAAATAGGATTCAATTGTCTGATGTCACGTCCGCCAAGCAACGAGTAGCTTGGATCTGAACAAAGAAAATTGGTACTTTTTATTCTTCATACTGGCTAGAACTTTTACACATGTCATGTGATCAGAGTGTATAAAAGTCGAAACATGATCAGATTTATAATGTCTTTCTCCTCTGGATACATTTTTATGTTCGTCGGAGAATATTTTCAAACAGGCGTCCGCCATTGTTCCGATAGTTTAGAACAAGTTATTAAGTTACTATGCGTCATTCGAGGGAAGTGACGTCACGACTGTTTAATCCCTATTACGGACCTCGTGTATGAGTCCCTATCATTTTACACGTCTGTAGTTTTGTCTTTAGTGCACTCCTGTCATTGTCCGCTATGGAAAGCACTATGAAATATTACATAACACATGAAAAAAATTTGACCAGAAAACTCGTCCCTCAAAAATATATCGTAATTAAAATGACTCATATCTTTTTTAAAACACAAGAAAAAAAGCCCCTGCGACTTCAGACACTCAAACTCAGGACTTCATCAAATCCTAGCTTTGAGAGTCTTTGACAAGATGGGGAACATTTTAATCGGTCAATATAATGTATATTTGAAGGAAGATTTTCCTGGCCTAAATTTTAAGTACGTGTTTTGTTGGGTTTTTAGTTTGTCAGAGTACGACATGTAAGGATGGATAATAAAAATGTATAAAATAAAATTCCCTTTATTCATCTGTATGATCTATTCCAAACTAAGACTGGAATAACCCACGAGTCAGCAGCAGTGGAGTGCCGCAAATTGAGCTAGGCGAGGTGATTGCTCAAGGCCACACCACAGCGCAGCGGCGGGTGGTCGAACTCGGTACCTTTCGGGTAGGGAGCAAATACCGTACCGCTGCTCCCTCAAATATCGATCGATTCCAATGTCTCTCATGGTGTGAGAAACGGATAACGTTGAGCTTTTATATAACGCAGTATCCACTAAATGTGCTCAAAGGGCTTTACATGGTATCCCTGACCAACACCAACACTTAACATTCAGGACGGAACATGACGCCTGTTGGGCGATATTACATTTTTTTTCGGACAAAGACAACGTTGTTAACGGCCAGGTACTCATTTTACGCCCGAGTACGGTGAGAGAACGTGCGTAAAGAGTCATTTCCAAGGACTCAAGTATGCGCCGAGCAAGGCTCGAACCCAGGACCTTCCGATCCGAAAGCGAGTGACATTCCACAAGACCTCATAGCCGCACAATAAATCTGGAACCTCAAAATAGAATTCCAGGTTTGAGAGTCTTTGACTCGAGGGATATTGTATTTCATGGATATTGAAAGTGTAAGTATTCTGACCAAATTTTTAACGTGTTTTTTTTTTAATGTAGACCTTCTGAGCCATTGGGCCCATGGAGCCGGAGTTTTGATGAGACGCTAGTCTATCGCAAAGTACTTTCTGCCTAATCTAACAGACTCAGCTACCCATTCACTGCCGGGTAGACAAGGGGGGGGGGGGCGTCAGAAAAAAAATCTCGGTCCTTTATTACGTGAAGCGAGTGCGCTACCAACTGAGCTATCGGACCCACCACGTGTTTATTTAGAGTGCAAGGCATTGTTGTGGTCAGTAACCCCCTTTGGCAATGGCTGGCTTTGTTCATATACCACGGAAAATGTTCATAAAGTCAAATTTCATGATGAAATGAACATCCCAGGGGATCTTCTATAATATCACTCCAAGCTTTATGTAACCCAACGCCCTCCACCCTACCCCCACCCCTTTCCCCCCCCCCCCCCACTCATCCTCTCTCTCTCTCTCTCTCTCTCTCTCTCTCTCCCTATTTCTCTTTCTGTCTCTCCCTCAATCTATATATTTCTCTCTGTGTGTCTCTCTTTCTCTCTCTCTCCGTCTATCTATCCCTAATATATATATATATATATATATAATATATATATATATATATATATATATATATATTATTTTTTTAAATATTTACCACAATGTTTGAGACAGTCTACATTAATGTTTCAGGCTTAATTTGCCATCGTCAGGACTGAGTTGTTTTGTTGACTGTTGTTGTTTCTTGAAGTGGTTCCGGTTTAAAGTTAATCAACAAGAATTTCCGCCGATGTGGACACGTTCCGTACATCTCACTTTTCGTGTTGAGTGTGGCTTCATGAGGGTGTTTGATTATAGTATATTTCTCTTCCAGACATAAGCTACATTGTTTTGATGTTGGTGTGTATCCTGTTGCTTTAGATAAAATTTTCCATGAAATGTTGTAGTCTAGTTTGTTGTCTTTTAATTTCCAAATATGTTCGCTGAGTTTTGTGGATGTTTTTTTGTTAGTGTTTCTAAATGTTGAGGTGTGGAGGTTGTATCTTGTTTTGAAATTATTTTCTGTTAGTCCTACATATTTTTCTTGCTTGTTTGTTTTAGCTTCTGTGACTGTGGCTTGGTAAATTAAACTTGATTCTAAGCATTGTTTGTTTAGCGGGCAATGTTCTTTATTTCTGCATGAAGCCACACTCAACACGAAAAGTGAGATGTACGGAACGTGTCCACATCGGCGGAAATTCTTGTTGATTAACTTTAAACCGGAACCACTTCAAGAAACAACAACAGTCAACAAAACAACTCAGTCCTGATGATGGCAAATTAAGCCTGAAACATTAATGTAGACTGTCTCAAACATTGTGGTAAATATTTAAAAAAATAATAATTCGCTCCATTACTACATGTCGAGTACTTTTCGTACCATATTTGTATCAAACACGATTCAATATATATATATTATAATATATATATATATTATATATATATATATATATATATATATATATATATATATATATATATATTATATATATATATATATATATATATATATATTAATATCTCTACCCCTACCTCTCTTTCTCTATCTTCTCTCTCTCTCTTTTCTCTCTCTCTCATCTACTCTCTCTCTCTCCTCTCTCTCTCTCTTCTCTTTCTCTCTCTCTCTTCTCCTCTATTCCCTCTCTCCCTCTTCTTCTCTCTCTCTCTATATATATATATATCAATATCACTGCCCCTCCCTCTCCTCTCTCTCTCTCTCTCTCTCTCTCTCTCTCATTATCTCTGCCTGTCTTCCCCATTTTTTTCCCTGTATAAATCCTGGAGATAAATGGAGTTGGCATGTCCCAGGGGAATACCGTTACAAATAACTATTTTATATCCGGCCACGATCTAGTTCCCCGTGTCTGACATTCGAACCATCAGACTTCATAAATCTAAGATTTTCAATTAATTCATTTTTTACCTTGTGAATTTGTTTTTGTTGTTTTGTTGTTTTGTGGTGTTTTTTTTTTTTTTCTCTTTCTTTTCAGTATGCAAGACATTTTATATATTGTCTGGAAACAGTTTTATTTTGGATTTGTGGTCTTGTGATATGACACTCGCTTTCAGACTGATTAATCACATTTGAGACTTTATATAACGCAATATTCACTAAACGTGCTCAAAGCGCTTTACAAGGGGTCCTTGGTCAACAGCAACATTTAACATGAAGGACAAGACATGACGCCTCTTAGGAGATATTACAATTTTTTTGGATATAGACAACGCTGTTTTGCGAAGTCCCAGGTTTGAGAGTTTTTGCCAAGATAAGGGTAATTTAGATTGATCGATATTTGAAAGACGAGTCTTCTGGCCAAAAGTTTAAACATGTTTTTTTCCAGAGTACGAGAGCAGCACTGTGGGGTGTTGCATGCAAAAGGGTAGATTTTGGGGTAAAAAGGCTCTTTGCACCACCCTCTCTCATCGTGCTCAGGTGTAAAATAGATACTTAATAACAAGATATGAAGTGTGTAGAAAAAGTGACAAGGGACGATAGAGAATGGGTGTGCGTGTGTACAAAAATGTTTAAAATGATATTTTACAATTATGTGGGCCTAAAGCTGATTTGCTAACGGGATTGGGCGCTATACAAATAAACTTTATTATTATTATTATATTATATATTTATTATTATTATTATTATTATTATTATTATTATTATTATATTATATTATATTATTATTTAGCGATGATGAGTATTTGAACACACGAGATGGACGCTCTACAATCCACCACTCTATATTATTGTCTTCTGGCACTGTTTTAACTCACTTCCTGTCTTGTTAATGTAGTACTATTATTGTGGTAGTAGTATTAGTGGTAATAGTAGCAGAAGCAGCAGCAGCAGCAGCAGCAGCAGATAGTAGTAGTAGTAGTAGTAGTATGTAGTAGTAGTAGTAGTAGTAGTAGTGTATAGCAGTAGTAGTAGTAGTGGTGGTGTGGTAGTAGTCGTAGTAGAGTAGTAATAGCAGCAGAAGAAGTAGTAGTAGTAGTAGTAGTAGTAGTAGTAGTAGTAGTAGCAGTAGTAGTAGTAGTTATAGTAAAAGTAGTAGTAGTAGTAGTAATTGTAGTAGTAGTAGTAGTAGTAGTAATTGTAGTAGTAGTAGTAGTAATTGTAGTAGTAGTAGTAGTAGTAGTAGTAGTAGTAGTAGTAGTAGTAGTAGTAGTAGTAGTAGTAATTGTAGTAGTAGTAGTAGTAGTAGTAGTAGTAGTAGTAGTAGTAGTAGTAGTAGTAGTAGTAGTAGTAGTAGTAGTAGTAGTAGAGTAGTAGTAGTATATATAATTCCCTGCTCCACTCACTTTTCTGAATTACTGAATTACAATGGGTACCTGGTCGATAGCAATGTTGTTTCTGTCAGAATATTTTTTAATGAATCGCCCCACAATCGTCATGTCTTGGTGTTTTTATTGGCTTGTGACCATTTCTGAAGAGCTTTGATGACATTTTAAAAATGAATCTGAAGGGCTTTGATGACATTTCCTAAATGAATCTGAAGAGCTTTGATGACATTTTCTAAATGAATCTGAAGAGCTTTGATGACATTTTCTAAATGAATCTGAAGAGCTTTGATGACATTTCCTAAATGAATCTGAAGAGCTTTGATGACATTTTCTAAATGAATCTGAAGAGCTTTGATGACATTTCCTAAATGAATCTGAAGAGCTTTGATGAGATGTTCTAAATGAATCTGAAGAGCTTGATGAATGTCTAAGAATCTGAAGAGCTTGATGACATTTCCTAAACGAAACAGAGACTTAAAATCGTCGTGTCTTGGCTTACATGTTAATTGTTGCTATTGGCTTGTGACCTTTTGGGAGAGCTTTGATGACATTTCTGGATGCTTCGCTATAGAAGGAACGAAATTGACGTTACTCAGCGCTTTGTTATTGTTTATATCCAGCCATTCTTAATGGGTATTTCTAGCTAGATTGTATTAATCGGACAATAAACGTTTAAGGTTACACATAGTTATATCCGGCTGGCATATGTTGTGAGTTTTTTTACCTAAACGCATAAAATCAATACAAACTCTAAGAGAAAAAAAAAACAAGATACGGTGAGCATAAAGTAGCAGTCCTTCAGAGCCATTAGGCCGATGGGGCGGGAATTTACCCCGGTTGGTATAGCTTGAAACGGACATTACCAACTGCTTGCTACCATTTGGAAAGGGCGCTAGTTTATCGCAAAGTACTTCCCGCCAGATCTAAAAGAACCGGATACCCAATCAATGGCTCGACTTCACTCGGGATTAATCTCGGTCCCCTCTACGTGTGAATCGCCCAATCTATCACTGAGTTATCGGGACCCTGCATGCTGGATGGATATTTTTTTTAATTGAGCTTTTTATATAGCGCAATACCCACTAAACGTGCTCAAAGCGTTTTACAGGGGGTCCCTAGCCAACAGCAACATTTAACATTTAGGGCGGGACATGACATGACGCATCTTAGGAGATGTTAAAATATTTTCGGACAGAAATAACGCTGCTAACGGCCAGGTACTCATTTCACACCAGAGTACGGTGAGAGAATGCGAGTAAAGAGTCCTTCTCAAAGGAGTCAACTGTGCGCCGAGCGAGGCTCGAACCCAGGACCTTCCGATCCGAAAACGAGTGTCATACCACAAACGACATAGCCGCGCATTAAATAATACGGAGTGTATGATCATGATTCATCTGTAAAGATGCACAATATAAATGTTCATAAAGATTTGAACAAGTGTGTGTGTGTGTGTGTGTGTGTGTGTGTGTGTGTGTGTGAAAGGTGCCAGACAAAGCAAGAAAAAAAATACAAGAAAAAAAAAACATCCCAAAAGATCAGCCTTCTAGAGAATTGAATTATTTGGCATGGTTTTATTCTTGTATTTTTCTGTCTTGCTTTGTCTGGCACTTTTCATTCAAACTTTACCAGCTCCCATGGGCGTAGCTATATTGGTTGATTTGGTGCTTGGCACCGCATCCATCTTTTAAAAATGAATATCAGGGTTTAAAAAAAACATTAAACTGAGAAAAGGTATACACCACATCTTATTTATTTGAGTAAGTCTTCTCTTTAATTTATTTTCTTTCTTATTTATTTACAAATATATCATGTTTTAAGTAATTCTGGCACCACCTTATTTTGTGAACATGCCACGCCACTGTCTGTACCCTAGTTTCTTAGATTTTCATATCTTATTTCTTCGTATTCCTCGCATAAAAACTTAATATCAGTAATTCTCATCGCCTCAACCCCAGCTGTGAATTCGTTGAAGAGAGAGCGTTGACCAAAAAGATTTAAAACGCTTGTCTATTCCCTGAAATCTATGGGCTTAGTTCGTTTCATAAAAGAAATAGAAATTCATCAAAATTAAGAGGATGGTCCATAGAATAAGCGGTTTACAGTTTTAAATCTGGAAAATTAAAATTTAAAGCGCTTTGTATTGGTGGGTATAATATTTGATTTGCGTTTCCTTCGGGCGTCAAAAATATGACTAAATCTTAAAAGCTCAATGGAAAATGATAATAATGAAAAGAAGTTTGAGAAAAAGTAAGAAAATGGATAAAACAACATTTAAATTATTATATAGTAGTATTAGTAATAGTAGTAGTAGTAGTAGTAGTAGTAGTAGTAGTAGTAGTAGTAGTAGTAGTAGTAGTAGTAGTAGTAGTAGTAGTAGTTGTTGTTGTTATTGTTGTATTGATAGTAGTAGTGGTAGCACTTGTAGTAGTAGTAGTAGTAGTAGTAGTAGTAGTAGTAGTAGTAGTAGTTGTAGTAGTAGTAGTAGTAGTAGTAGTAGTAGTAGTAGTAGTAGTAGTAGTAGTATATAGTAGTAGAGTAGTAGTAGTAGTAGTAGTAGTAGTAGTAGTAGTAGTAGTAGTAGTAGTAGTAGTAGTAGTAGTAGTAGTAGTAGTAGTAACTTGAAACGGACAATAGCAATTGCTTGCTATCCGCTAGTCTATCGCAAAGTACTTTCAGCCATATCTTACATATTCTGCTACCCAATCACTGCAGCTGGGTAGACAGGGGGACTAGAAAAAATATCTCTACTCCACCCGTGATCAATCTCGGTTTTTCTCGTGTATGAAACGAATGTTATATCAACTGAGCTATCAGGAATATTTGGCGCTTGTCTAACTTCACAATTAAAATTAAATTGAGCTTTAATATAAAGCAATATCCACTAAACGCGCTCTTAGAGCTTTACAAGGGGTCTCAGCCCAACAGCGACATTTAATATTTAGGACGTGACGAAATTACAATTCAGGCGATATTACAATTTTTTTCGGACACAGACAACGCTATTAAAGGCCAGGTACTCATTTTACACCTGATTACGGCGAGAGAATGTGAGTAAAGAGCCTTCGCCAAGGACGCAACTATGCGCCGAGCGAGGCTCGAACCCAGGAGCTTCCGATCCGTAAGCGAATGTCATACCACAAGACCACATAGCCGGACAACTTATGTCCCGGTCATTGACCTCGTTACTAAAATTAGCACAGTTAGTTGTCTATGGAGATCCACGGGGATCCGATTACATAATTACAATATTGGGCTTAGCCCTTCCGACACGGATACGGGAATATCCGATAACTTTATTACCTCTTAATCATGGAGTTGGAAATTCCCCGTGTTACTGGAGTGATTACCACGTCTGGATATTGGATGGAGTAGAATATAATCATTAAGCGACTCATGAAACGTGACACTTGAGGATGGAACTTCGACTCCATGATTTGTATGTCTGCACCTACGCAATAATGAAGTTAAGTCATGGATTTATATATATATAGAATGTTTAGAATCAAGTTTAATTTACCAAGCCACAGTCACCGAAACTAAAACAAGCAAGAAAAATATGTAGGACTAATGGAAAATAATTTCAAAACAAGATACAACCTCCACACCTCAACATTTAGAAACACTAACAAAAAAACATCCACAAACCTCAGCGAACATATTTGGAAATTAAAAGACAACAAACTAGACCACAACATTTCATGGAAAATTTTATCTAAAGCAACAGGATAGACACCAAAATCAAAACAATGTAGCTTATCCTGGAAGAGAAATATACTATAATACTTTTACCCTCATGACGCCACACTCAACACGAAAAATGAGATGTACAATACTTGTCCACATCGACGGAAGTACTTAGTAATCAACTACAAACTGGAACCACTTCAACAAGCAACAAAACACAACAAACCAAACTCATGTAACACACAGTCCTGACGATGGCTGGAAAGGCCTGAAACATCGATGTAGACTGAATCCAACATTGTGGTAAATATTAAAATTATATATATATATATATATATATATATATATATATATAATATATATATTATATATTATATATATATAATATATATATATATATATAATATATATAGTTTTGTATATATTTATGAGTGTACTTGTAGGTACGAGAGTGCTCGATAATGTTGGCTAGGGCATATAAAATTAATAAGTTCACTCACGTATTTTTACCGCAACAATTGTTTCTATCTCCTCCATTTCGTCAGTCGGCATTTATCGGATAACTGTCGACTGACGAAATGGAGCACATAGAATACGTGAGTGAACTTATTTATTTTTATTTGCTCTAACCAACATTATCGAGCACTCTCGTACCTACAAGTACCCACCTACACTCATCTATATATATATATATATATATATATATATATATATATATATATATATATATATATATATATGATGCTATTCGCCAAGATAAAATACTCACAACATCCACCAACCGGATATAACATACCACCACCAAAAATAAAACTGTGTAACGTTACACATGATTTTGTCTGTTGGTCCGTTATACTTCCGGATGGCAATGTTGTGAGCTTCTTGGCCAAGCGCATGGTCTGATTGTTATAATTTTGTAAGAACTGATCACCAAAATGGCTGTCTGAAACAATAACAAGGTGCTGAGTCTATAGATAGTTCGAAGATGACGTCACTCATGTTTTTGTTATTGTTTTTTGCCATCCGCGTTTATGAGTAATGCTCACTGAACTGCATTATATAGATAGAATGCGCTTGGCTAAGAAGCTCATACCATTGCCATCCGGAAGTATAACGGACCAACACACAAAACTGTGTGTATCCATGAACGTTTATAGTCAGGTTAATACAGTTCAGTGAGCATTACTCATAAAACGCGGATGGCAAAAACAATAACAAAGACCTGAGTGACGTCATCTTCGAACTATCTGTAGATAGAATGCGCTTGGCCAAGGAGTTGACAACATTGCCATCCGGAAGTATAACGGACCAACACACAAACTATGTGTAACCATGAACTTTTATAGTCTGGTTAATACTCTTTAGTGAGAACAACTCACAAACGCGGATGGCAAAAACAATAACAAAGGCCTGAGTGACATCATCTGCATACTATATATAGCCTGGCACGAGAACCCTCAAGAACTGGCAGTTTGATATTTTTTAGGTTTGTATAGCGTCTAGTGAGTTGTCGTTAGTAGAGCTCATGGAAACAAGTTATTTAATTGATTGAACTATTGAATACAACTCACGTTTTGTTTTCTTTTGTGGCAAACCACAAGCATTTTGACGTCAATTTTTGGTCAGTGTCAGGCTATAGATAGAATGCGCTTGGCCAAGGAGTTCACAACATTGCCATCCGGAAGTATAACGGACCAACACACACACTCTGTGTAACCATAAACTTTTATAGTCTGGTTAATACAGTTTAGTGAGAACAACTCACAAACGCGGATGGCAAAAACAATAACAAAGGCCTGAGTGACGTCATCTGCATACTATCTATAACTTTACGATGGCTACGAAAATCCCCACTGTTCTACCGTTTGAATTAGAACCAACACAGTAATCGATGTCTAAATTTAAACGTTTATATGATCGAGAAAATCGTGTGATAACTAGTCACCCATTTGGCGGTATAAAAACAATAACAATGTTCAGAGAGAGAGAGAGATCGATTTCATTCACGTTTTTGTTTATAAACAACTAACTATGTTTGTCCGAGCACATGTGAAGGTGTGTAATAAATTCATGTTCTGATTGGTCAAAAATCTACTGGTTAAATTAACTCTATCTAATGATAATAAGGGCTAATTGATGCTATTCATTTAAGTACAATTCTCACAAAATCTACCCACCATATGAAACGTCTTTCAAACGGCTATTGTCAGATTGAAATGGTTTAGTGAGAACTAATCACTTATCACCCAATTCGTGATCAATAACAATAACAATAACAAAGAGCGGAGTGAAGTAAACTTCATTCCTTCTGTTGTTTGATTAATATAATTTAGTGAGAACTACTCACCCAATTGGCTGTCTAAAATAAATATCAACCAGCCGAGTGACGACATTTCATTTATTCTATTGAAAACGTCCTCTAAAGAACAGAAAAAACATGGTGATCGTTGAGAAATAAAATTATTTGTTTTATTTCACTGACATGGGTCGAGTTACATCAAATGTTACATAAATGTTACATGTTATGTGATATTTCCCGAGAGATTTGTCCCTATTGTTTAATGAAGTGAATAGGATTGGGGCACGCTTTTGGCAATGCTTTGAATAGGATTCAATAGTCTGACGTCACGTCCGCCCAACAACGAGCAGCTTGGTTCTAAACAAAGAAAATTGGTACTTTTCATGCCGGCTAGAACTTTTTCACATGTCATGTGATCAGAATATATTAAAGTCAAAACATGATCAGATTTATAATGTTTTTGTCCTCTGGGTACACTTTTATACTCGTCGGAGAAGTATTTCATAAGGACGTCCACCATTGTTCCGATAATTTAGAACCAGTTACTAAGTTACTATGCGTCATTACAAGGGAATTGACGTCACGACTGTTGAAGCCTATTGGTTATAAACTGATCCGA
>NC_088371.1:29237412-29239912 GCF_034508935.2 Berghia stephanieae
GCTAGAACTTTTCATTCCCTTTTCATATGCCTTGTGATCAGAATGTGTAAAAGTCAAAACATGATCAAATTGATGGGGTTTTTTTTTCCTCTGGATACGCGTTTAAGCTCGCCGGAGAAATATTTCATACGGCGTCCGCCATTGTTCCGATAGTTTAGAGCCAGTGTTACTAAGTTACCATGCGTCATTAGGAAGGAAGTGACGTTATGACTGTTGAAGACTATTAGCTGAGGATGAGTCATCACAGTGTGACACACCACCCTGACAAACACTGAAAAACTTGACATGGTAGACAAACTACGCCACTTCATCCAAGAAGAGCGTTTGACAGATAATCTACATTGGCCAGATTGGAGACAAAGGTTTATAAACAGCTTGCACAGAATAGAAAGCAATCAACGCTTCGCAATTACTGTTCTAACAAACAATAATATCACATTTTGTTGTCGATAAAACGTGAACAGGAAAATATTAAAAATAAGTAAAAAAAAACCCAAAACAAGCAACAAATAAAAACAACAAAAACCAACCCCAATAAATAAATAAATAAATAAATAAATAAATAAATAAATAAATAAATAAATAAATACTTAAATAGTTAAAAATGTATGGTCATGTCTAGGATGTGACGGTCCCTAGAGAAATCAGAAGTAAAGGTCATACATAAATGGCACATGGAATCTGTTGCTTAGGTGCTATTTTTAGCTTCTCCTTTTAATCGCACTCCGCTTAATCGACACACTGACCTGAACTCCCGAGGGTGTGCGATTAAGCGGAGTCGACTGTATATATAATTAAACATACATACATTTATTATATATATATATATTATATATATATATATATATATATATATATATATATTTATGTGTGTGTATGTACATATATATATATATATATATATATATATATATATGTTTGTGTGTGTGTGTGTGTGTTTGTGTATCTGTGTGTATTAGTGTGTCTGTCTGTGTGTTTTGCAGTTTTGGCCACAATAAATCAGAGAAACCAAGCATGATGTATTCTAATTCCTGCCTGGTGTATGTCATATTTCACGAGAACGCATCAAATGAGCCCCCCCCCCCCCCCCCCTTCCCTCTTTTTTTTTTTTTTTTGATGACGTCTACACACAGAAAGGTTAATAACGTCATTTCAAACACGTTGTAACCTCACAACGTCCAGCGTCATTGGAGTCCAGATGCATCAAGAGTTGCTTGCCCCTGCTTCTCATTTGTTATTCTGAAACGAAATCATCGGCGTCTTTGGGCCACCTGGGAGAAAAGTTCAGAAATCAAAGCGTGTATCATTTGCGTTGTAAACGTGTATTGTGTTTATCTTAATTTTATATGTATTGTTTCATATAGAATGGTTTATTTTTCCAGGCATGGGGGGGGGGGGGGGCGCCACGTAAAAGCATAACAAGAAGAATAAACGGAGATACCAGGGAGAAGTAAGACATATCGTATTCAAGAATAATTATAGGAAAAATTAGACGACAAACGTTAAAAGATTTTTTCTCAATGCCGTAGCCATAACATGAACTTCCATCACAACTTGTTTACTTTCTTGCAAAGAAAACAGGAATTTACTTTTCTCTCTGATATCCTTTTTAACAGAGAACAAACGGTAATACACACAAAACAGTTATTTTTGTTGTTGAGCTTGAATCATTCCATTAATACTTGGCAAAAAATGGTTAAATAATAAATATGTTGAGAACTCGTAACGATTTACAAGCAAATATAAGCTTGTTGCGCCATGGCTATTAATGTAACCCTGTACATGCCTGTGTTCTGTTCTGTGTCTTCTTCTTCATCTTTCCCCAGAATATTCCAACCAAATTCACCTCTTCCTCACAAGACCGTCTCCATGTTTTCTTTGGCCTCCCAACCTTCCTTTGTCCTTAATGTTCCAGTCCACAGCTTGTCTCATAATGTCTGTTGTTGGTTTTCTGGAATTGTGACCAATCCATTTCCATTTTCTTGTTGAGTTTTAGTTGCTAATTTCCTCTTGCCCAGCTTTTAACCACAAGTCTTTATTACTGATTTTCTCAAGCCATCCGATCCTGAGTATGTTTCGAATTCATCTGTTTGTGAATGTTTGACGTTTTTTACAAGGAGTATTGGTCACTGTCTTAGTTCCTGAGCCATACAGAATGACTGCTTTTACAATAGTGTATATTCTGAATTTGTTTTTCAGTAATAGATTTGTTAATTTCAATATAGGTCTGATGGTGAATGATGCATGTTGTGCTTTTCCTATTCTCGCCTCCATGTCTTTATCTTATATATATATATATATATATATATATATATATATATATATATATATATATATATTATATAATATTTATATATATGTATATATATATATATGTATATATATATATGTCTGTCTATATATCTATCAGTCTCGTTATCTATTGAAATATCTAACCACCAATCTATTATTATATTAATTATATTATATTAATCTATCTTTAGATCTCTCTTTCTATCTA
>NC_088371.1:29244912-29247412 GCF_034508935.2 Berghia stephanieae
CCACACCAAAAAAAAAAAAACTTTAAAAAAACCCAAACAAACATCAGTTATATGCCCTATTCCAACCTTTGCTTCAGACTCAGTCACAGTGTTTTAAAAAATGAGAGTTTATATAACTCAATATCCACTCGAAGTCTCAAAACGCTTTACAAGGGGTCCCAGACCAACAGCAACACGTAACATGTAGGACGGTGAGATAATGTGAGTAAAGAGCCTTTTATAATGACTTAACTATGCGTCGCTCAGAGGTGGACTCATACCATGGACCTTCTAGTCCAAAGACGAATGTCATCAATAAGACCACTTCACCACACCAAAAAAAAAAAACTTTAAAGAACAAATCCAAACAAACATCCGTTGTATGATCTATCCAAACCTATGCTTCAACCTCAGTCACATGGTTTTAAAACATGAGAGATTTTAGAAAGCGCAGTATCCACTCGATGTCTCAAAGCGCTTTACAAGGGTCCCATACCGATAGCAACACTTACATGAAGGACGGTGAGAGATAATGTGAGTAAAAACCCTTTTCTATTGTCTTAACTATGCGCCGCTCAAAGCGGGACTCAAACCCTTGACCTTCTGGTGCAAGGACGAATGTCATGCCTTAAGACCACATAACCACAACAACAAAAAAATAAATAAATAAATAAAACATCAATTCAATCCTCTATTTCCAGGGTTGCCAAGTTTCCGTATATTTACGGAATTCAGCATGTTATAAACCCCCAGGATATTTTCCAACCAGATACTAAACGAGAATAAAAAAAATGTAAACACATCATGTCTTTTTACCAAAGTTCATCGCTCAGAAAGGGGTTTGTCTATATGTTTGTTCAGTAAATTATTACCTCCTGAATTGGCTTCAATAGTCATGACGTTACTTCCCTCGTAATGACGCATAGTAACTTAGTAACTGGCTCTAAACTATCGGAACAATGGCGGACGCCCTTATGAAATATTTCTCCGACGGGCATTAAAGTGTCTCCAGAGGAGAAAAACATTATAAATATGATCATGTTTTGACTTTTATACATCTGATCACATGATATATGTAAAGTTTTAGCCAGCATGAAGAATAAAAAGTACCAATTTCCTTTGTTTCGAACCACGCTGCTCGCTGTTGCAGGGCGACGTGACATCAGACTATTGAATCCTATTGGCAACCCTGTATTCCGACTACCCTTCAGCCTGAGTCACGGGATTTTAAAATGATTAAAATGTTGGTCACTTTTATTGTCATTGGGCCTTTGTTGTTCTCGTCCTGTAATGAAGGAAAAGGATTTTTTTATCCCAGACAATATATAGATTAAATGAACAGGGCTAGTCTGTAGGTAGAAGGAAAAATGGGAGGGGGGGAGCAATACACAACATTTGGAAATAACAGAACAAAACAGAACAAAAGCATAAAAAAGCCACAAACACAAATGGTCAAAATAAATATATGTCCATTGCAGTAATTGAAATATCTTTAAGGGGGGGGGGGGGGTAACTACACTACACAACAGCAACACTTAACATTTAGGATGAGACGTGAGGCCCTTAAGACGATATAACAGGTATTCATTTTACACCTGAGTACGGTGAGATAATGCGTGTAAAGAACCTTTTCTAATTACTTATTTATGCGACGCTCAGAGCTGGACTCAAACCATGGACCTTCTGGTCCAAAGACGAATGTTATACCATAAGATCACATGACCGCACTGCAAACGACCCAACGGAATTTATGCCAGGCTTCAGGAATTGCAATAGAAAACTGTGGGACGCCAAGATGTATATACGAGATGGAAGTCGGTTTGGACGAATTCAAACCCTCGAGAGGGCGGAGACGTACACTCCTCTAAACTTGGTGAGAAGTTGCCAGGCTTCTCCACCAGTAAGAGGAGACACTGGGTGGTAGCGAATCGGCTTCGGTCGAGGACCTGCCTCAAGGCAAAATCGCTATATCAGTGGGGACTTTCCACTTGTCCAACATGTACCCGAGGTGGGATGGAACCCGAAACCGCAGAGCATCTAGTTGAACGGTGTGTTGTGACGAAGCTTCCGGGTGGGTTCGCGTCGGTGTACGCCTGCGGTACGGACTTTGCTGATTGGGTCGATCGTTTTATAACATAATAGTGTGAGCACCATTAGAAGCTGCTGCCACAAACTGACTGCTGCAAACATGCATCGATGGGGACTGACGGGGTCCGCCGAATGTCCGAATGTCCATTGTCAGGGAACTCCAGAGTCAGCAGACCAAGTCATCTTATACTGCCCTTTTCCAACTATGCGCCGAGCGAGGCTCGAACTCAGGACCTTCCAATCCGAAACCGAGTGTTATACCACTACTGCCGTACTCTAGTAAGACCCATATTTAAAAATTTGGCCAGAAAACTCGTCCTTCAAATATCGATCGATTTAAATGACTCTCATCATATTAGCAAAAACTCTCAAACCTGAGACTTCCTTGAAATTCCAGGTTAAAGATTTTTTGACAAGATGCGAGTCATTTCAT
>NC_088371.1:29252412-29257412 GCF_034508935.2 Berghia stephanieae
ATAGATAGTGTGCGTTTTGCTGAGAAGTTCACATGCGGAAGTGTAACAGACCAACACACAAAACTATGTGAAACCTTGAACGTTTATAGTCTGGTTAATACCGTTTAGTGAGAATTACTCATAATCGCTTGTGGAAAAAAACAAAGACCTGAGTGACGTCAACCTGATTCTATCTATTGCAAAAATGTGCTCAAAGTGACCTACATAGTGAAAAGTGTTCACAGCTTTTAAAAAATATTTAACATCACGATTTGTCATTTTGTTCGGCATGACTCATGGGTATTTTGACAACGTTCATGAGTGTTTACATTTATTAAGAAATGTCCAATCGTTGTACAGCAACAAAGCATGTGATCGATGAGCAGACTGGAGGAAAACATGAATATAGATCACCCCCATTAAACTAACAAAAGACGAAAAGGCAATGACACGAGTCAAGGATTAACGTCGGACTAAGAGATGCAACGGGAAGTTGGGAAGTAAGTATATATCAATCATATGTGACCCATCGTCTCAAAACGGTATTATGTCGGAACGAACCATATGCTTAAGAGCCGAATTTAAAGTTAGACTGGTCAAAAATATAAATAGTTGGAATTAGCACCTTAAAATATGGTATCCATTCTCCTCAATAAATCGTATAAATTGTTGGCATTTGCACCCTAAAATTATATGGTATCCAATTTCGTCACTATACCGTTGGCATTAGAATCCTACAATATGGTTGCCATTCTCCTCAATAAATCGTATAAACTGTTGACATTAGCACCCTCATGACGCATGGTAACTTAGTAACTGGCTCTAAACTATTGGAACAACGGCGGAAGCCCTTATGAAATATTTCTCCGACAAGCATAAAAGCGTATCCAGAGGGGAAAAAAACATTATAAATCTGATCATGTTTTGATTTTTACAAATTCTGATCATAAGACATGAAAAGTTATATATAGCCAGCATGAAGAAAATAAAATACCGATTTTCTTTGTTTAGAATCACGATGGCCGCCGTTGCTGGGCGACGTGACATCAGACTATTGAATCCAATTGTAAACGCTGTGAATCTGTTTTCAAAGCTGTGAAGTACTATTTAAATGAAACAACCCAAAAATTTTGCTAAGCTACCCCACTGAATACAACTTTGTTATGATTATTTTCTCCGCGGAATAGAGAATCAACACACCATCACTGTAAACATTTTAAAGTTTGAGTCATATTTTATTGCAAACGATGAAAAGATCAAAGGAATTCGGCATTGTGAGAAAACAGTTTGGTCTATCACTGCCGGTATTCAACATTCATAAGGTCACTTAAAATATAAGCTCGCATTGAACTTGGGAGGAATTTGAGATATTCGGTGCGCGCGGGATTGGAACGGACTATAGACAGATCGAAGTTGACGTCACTCGGGTCTTTGTTATTTTTTTTAAAATATTTTTTTTGTGCCATCCGCGTTTATGAGTAATTCTCACTAAACTGTATTAACCTGACTATAAATGATCATGGTTACACACAGTTTTATGTGTTGGCCCGTTATACTTCCGCATGGCAATGTTGTGAACTCCTTAGTCAAGCGCATACTATCTATAAAACAAGATTTTGTTCCTTGATGATATCTAACCACAGTGCTTATTCTTATCATTAATACATTTAAAATTCAAATCTTGTAAAAAAGAGAATATCATTTTGAACAGAAATAATACAAGTGAGGTCACTGGAGGGGCAAAATAATAATGATAAGATTCTTGATAAGATTTCAAACCTGAGTCCAATAGGTCTCCCAAAATTGCGTAACGGTATTATCCAGTAATTTTTTGACCAATCAAAACATGAAATTTGTAACACACCCTCACACGTGCTCTGACAAACATGGTTGTTTATTAAATATATGCACTTGTTTAAAAAACTCACAGCATTACCATCCGGAAGTATAACGACCAACACACAAAACTATGTGTAACCTCAAACGTTTATTGTCTGGTTAATACAGTTTAGTGAGAATTACTCATAAACGTGTATGGCAAAAAACAATAAGAATGACCTGAGTGACGTCAATTTCGTTCTATCTATAAACAGTAACGTGAATGAAATCGACCTCTTTCTAGCAACGGCGGCCATCGTGGTTCTAAACAACGAAAATCCGTACTTTTTAATCTTCATGCTGCCTAGAACTTTTCATATATGTCTTGTGATCAGAATGTGTAAAAGTCAAAACATTATCAGATTTATAATGTTTTCCCCTCTGGATACGCTTTTATGCTCGTCGGAGAAATATTTCATAAGGGCGTCCTCCATTGTTCCGATAGTTTAGAGCCATTTACTAAGCTGCCATGCGTCATTACGAGGGAAGTGACGTCATGACTGTTGAAGTGCATTACGACATTGCTCGAGTAAAAAAAATAATGCGCAAGAGTTCAAGAACCTTGTATAGAAGGAATGAAGTTGACGTCACTCATCTCTTTGTTATTGCTTGTGGACAGCCGTTTTAATGATTCGTTCTCACTAAATTATATCAATAAAGCTATAAACGTTTAAAGTTACATCTATGTGTTGGTCGTTATATCCGGCTGGCGGGTGATGTGAGTATTTTAACTAAACGCAAAGCATCAATTGTGACCCTTCGCCTCAAAATGGTATTAAGTCGGGTTGGTTAAGATGAAAATTTAATTTATAGCCAGAAATATCAGACTTGTGTTGAGTTTATACGATTTATTGAGGAGAATGGCAACCATATTATAGGGTGCTAATGCCAACAATTAATATTTTTGACCAGTTTAACATTAAATTCGACTTTTAAGCATAATATGGTTCGTTCCGATATAATACCGTTTTGAGACGATGGGTCACAATTTCTAACATCCAACACAATGAAAAACGCTTATATTCGCTTTAATCCAAGCATTTCGTTGCAACATTAACCCCGTACAATGAATGCATCAACAAGAATCCATCCTCTTCCCGTCTGGAAATCACATTACCTGTTATCGATACCAATCAAACTGACACGAATCATGCAGCCATAAATCACTGCTATGTGCAACGTGCACTTATTTGTAGGTCTGATAACCCAATTAACGATGAGCTCATTGTTGTAATGAAAATCTCAACAACAAAAAAAGTTGATGCAAAATATCGTCCAATTACAGCAATGTTAAACTAGGCCCATAAATGCGTTCGGATGTCAGACCTGCGTATATGTACACGTCGTTCCTGCACAAAGGATAAATGGAACACATAGAAGCTTTCTTGATACATGTCGGAATGAGCAAGAAAGAGAAAGTCGAGTTTAAAGTCAATTTGAGCTTTGAGCTTTGAGCTCTCTTTATATAGCGCAATATCCACGAAACGTCTCAGAGCGCTTTACAAGGGGTCCAAATCCAACAGCAACACTTAACATGTAGAACAAAAAATGAAAAACGCCTGTTTGCCGATATTACAATTTTTTTTCTCCAGACAGAGACAACCCTGTTAACGAGCAAGTACTCATTTAAAACCCGAGTACTGTGAGAGAATGAGAGTCAAGTGCCTTTTCCAAGGACTCAACTATCGAGACCGTCTGATCCGAAGGCGATTGTCAAACCACTAGACCACATAACAGAACGAATTTGTGTCCCACTCGTTAAAAAAAAGGAGTCCTTCAGAGCCATTGGACCCATGGAGCCGGCGTTTATCCCCGGTTTCTATAGCGTGAAACGGACAATAGCAATTGCTTGTTATCCTTTGGATAAGACACTAGCCCATCGCAAAATAACTTTCACCAAACGTAAGAGACTCAGCTACCCATTCAATGCTGCTGGGTGGACAAGGTGGGGAGTGGGGGAAGGGGGGGGGGGGAGGGAGAATCACAAATATATCACAAATATCGACTGCATCCGGGATCAATCTGGATCCCTTTGCGTATGCAGCGGGTGCTCTACCAACTGAGCAATCGGGACCCCGATATTAAATTGTGGAATAAATCGACCCTCCGAAAAGTGAATTTAGGGTTAAGAATGGCATGAAGTTCCAAGTTTGAAAAAATGTTGGTTTTTGGTATTGTTGTTGTTGTTGTATTTTTTTTTATTTTAAATTTTCATTTTATTTTGTTTGTTTCTCTTTTGTTATTATTTGTTTGTTTGATTTTTAAAATATTGCTTGCTTGATTTATTTCTTGTTTTTCTTTTCGTTTTGATTTTACTTGTTTAGTTTATACACACACACACACACACACACACACACACACACACACTATATATGTATATTATATATATATATATATATATATATATATATATATATATATACATACACGTAAGGAATTTTATTATTACCTCACCATAGGGAATAGTAATTATCCCCAAGTTGTAGATTTGAGTCAATAAATCACATCTGACAACTTCTAGATATGAAAAAATTCTTAGGATTACAAAGACTTTGGCTCCATTTTCAGAAATGGCTAATATTTCTAACTCACTCAACCCTAACACCGACTATATCCGTAGTTTACCCGGGTTATTTTTACCCCATGTCTAATTATTACATTTTTCTGAGACAAATTATAGGCGTACTATCAAAGCTAGTGTTTTGAGTTTATGCATGTTAAATGTTAATGGTAGTTGAATAAAACTATCAATGTAGGTACATGCTCATTTTTAATACATTTTTTCCAATTTTAATAAGTATCATAAATCTCTAGGATTGACTGAGTTTAAAAGTCATTAAGACTTTTCTTTTAATGAAAGGTTGGTGCAGGACAACGTGCACTTCCGTGTAGGTCCGATAACTCAATACATTATGGGCTCATTGTGGTAATGGCATGGAAATCTTTTAAAAAATAACGTATTACAACAATGTTAAACTAGGCCAATAAGTGCGTTCAGATGTCAGACCTGCATATCTCTACACGTCGGTGCAAGACTATTTATACCTAAGAAAAGGACATATTATTATGTTATATTACAAAATTGGCATTAAGGTAAAACCATTATAGTTAAACATGTTTGTGGTGTACCTTTCATATTTCAA
>NC_088371.1:29262937-29287937 GCF_034508935.2 Berghia stephanieae
GAGAGAGAAGAGAGAGAGACAGAGAGAGCGAGACGAGGGAGAGAGAGGAAGAGGGAAAAAATTTTACTGCGCTATAATTACGCTATAATCAATAAAGGTTGCTCAAATCACTTTATAGGGTATTGGCACATAAAAAAACATGTTAGACGAGACATGACTGTTTCAAAGCGATTATTGCAATTGTTTCCCGAAGCGACGCGCTGTAAACAGCGATGCGGGGTACTCAGTTTTTTAACAGTGAACCAAGGTAGAGTGACAAATGCGAGTAAGAGCTTTTCCAAGGAGACTCAATTACTGGCGCCACTCATAGCGGGACTCGACATCCCAGTACCGTCCGATCCAAATGCGAGTGTCATTTCACAAGACCATATGCATAGACGCACAAAAAAATGATGAGAGAATAGATTCATATGTATTGAAGGAGGAGAGAGCAGATGGAGTGAGTTAAGTTCTTGGATATTTATAGAAGGAACCAAATTGACGTCACTCATCTCATTGTTATTGTTTTTAGACACCCATTTTTATGATTAGTTCTCATTAAAATATATCAGACTATAAAGTACAAGGTTCAATGTAGATTTTTGGGCAGGAGTGATATTTCTGGCTGGCGGACTTTGTTAGTATTTTAATTTAACACAGAGCATCAATAGAAGGAATTAATTCGAAGTTAGTCAACCCGTTGTTATTGCTTTTAGACAGCCATTTTTATAATTAACTTATCACTAAGGTATATCAATCAGACTATGAACGTTCGAGTTTGCAATTTTGTGTGTTAATATGTTATACCCCGATGGAGATGTCGTGAGTATTTTTCCAATACGCATTACATCAATACATTTGCAATCCGATTTAAGTTTAAAAGCGACGTAGACCACGGACATTTTTTCCATTTTGTGGACAATAAAGATTTATTATTAATCGTCATAATTAATTATTATTATTATTATTATTATTATTATTATTATTATTATTATTATTATATTATTATTATTATTATTATTATTATTATTATTATTATTATTATTATTTATCATCATTATTATTATTATTATTATTATTATTATTATTATTATTATTATTATTATTATTATTATTATTATTATTATTATTATTATTATTTGTAAAACAAATCGACAGTGCTCCCGTGGCAGGTTAAACGGGTACTCCTTGGGACTACTCGCATTCGCAGCCCCCCCACCCCCGCCACCCCCCCCCCCACCCCCACCCCCACCACCACCACTACCACCACACACACGCACACAGCTCTTTTTATTTTTTTTTTTTTGGGGGGGGGGGGCGTTGTTTGTAGATTATAATTCATCAATTTTTGGAGTAAAAACATAGTTCTTGGTATCAAACCTATTGTAAATTCGACGCTGATCACGAATCTGACGTCAAAACAGCGAAAATCCGAAAAAAATTGTCCAATTTTTTATACTGCCACGCCCCCGATCGCCGATCGCCTCAAAAAATATTAAGCAAAGCGGGCTTTGCGAGCGATCGACCGTACCTAGGTTTATCGGCCAGATATTTGGCCACACACATTGAGTTTTCACCCCGGTTTGCCTGATCGGGGCCTGAACCAGGATCAAAACCGGGCGTGTATGGAGCCTTTATGGAGCCTTTAAGGACTAAACTTTGCGCCGGTTATAGCATTACTAGAACCCTGGACCTTCCAGTTCGAGGGCGAGTGTCATATCACTAGACCCTACAGCCGCACAGTTTATATGAGTATATGTATATAATGGCTATGAATATTTCATAGCCATTATGAAGGGATCGAATCATTTCCGGTTTAACGACAGGGATCATTGCGCATGGCAACGTGTCGAACAAGGAATTTATCTACACTACATCTCTCTCTCTCTCTCTCTCTCTCTCTCTCTCTCTCACACACACACACACACACATACACACACACTGTCTGTGTGTGTGTGTGTGTTTCTCTCTCTCTCTCTCTCTCTCTGTCTCTATATGCGTCTGTTTATGTCTCTCTCTCTCTCTCTCTCTCTCTCTCTCTCTCTCTGTCTTTCTCTCCCTCTCCCGTCTATCTCTTGTCCTCTTTTTCCTCCCCCACCCTCTTTATTCTCTCCTCTCTTCTCGCTCTCTTCTTCTTCTTATTCTTCTTCTTCTTCTTCTTCTTCTTCTTCTTCTTCTTCTTCTTCTTCTTCTTCTTCTTCTTCTTCTTCTTCTTCTTCTTCTTCTTCTTCTTCTTCTTCCACTTCTTCTTCTTTTTCTTCTTCTTCTTCTTCTTCTTCTTTTACATCATCACCACCATCATATTCCTCTTCTTGTTTCCTTTCATGATGTCTTTATGGCTAAAAGTCAACAAGATGCAGGAATGCTGTGGTCTTCCCAAGCTCGTGCTGAGGCCAGCGACATCTATATGAAGTCCGAGGCTGAGGCCCATAGAGCGCCGACTTTAGTATTGTCATCTCTTACCAAATGGTCGCCCTTTGGTCATGGTACCTTGTACCTTGTACAGTACTGCAAAACATGTGAGGCATCCTGCTTCCCCCTTCTCCACATTCACAAATGCCCTTATTCACCTCTCTTTCTATCTCAATCTCTCTCTCTCTCTCTCTCTCTCTCTCTCTCTCTCTCTCTCTCTCTCTCACTCTATCTCTATCTCTCTTTATCTCAATCTCATTCTTATGATTTGTCTATTTGACAGTAAATTTAGACAGGCTCTCAAAGGGTTAATATCTTTGTTATGTGTTTTGTTTTGACTTTTAAACGAGATTTGCCTCCATCCATATCGTCCGCTCTAATCCCATCATTCCATGCACATTATGACAGGATAGGATCGTTTCCGGTTTACCGACAGGGGTCATCGCTCTTGTCAATGGCTCGGACAAAGCTTTTATAATGCATCTCTCTCTTTCTCTCTCTCTCTCTCTCTCTCTCTCTCTCTCTCTCTCTCTCTCTCTCTCTCTCTATCTATCTATCTCTCTCTGCCTCTCTCTCTCTCACTCTCTCTTTGTCTCTCTCACTATCTCTCTCTGTATTCTCTCTGTCACCCATAATATCCTCTCTCTCTCTCTCTCTCTCTCTCTCTCTCTCTCTCTCTCTGTCTCTCTTTCTATCTATCTCCCTCTTTTTCTCTCTTTGCCTTTCTCTTATTATTTTGTGTTTACTTTAATTCTCTCTCTCTCTACCTCTCTCTCTCTCTCTCTCTCTCTCTCTCTCTCTCCCTCTCTTTCTCTCTCTTCTCAGAAATACCCAGGAGCCCAGGTTTGAGCATCGCTGCAAACACTTCCGTTTCTTTTCGTTGGACAATATTGCAAACTTTGGAACACCAAAAGTGACTCATGTTGACATCCGAAGTTTGTTTGGTGAGTTGTCTCTTCTCCTTCGTGGAATGCTCAGACAACAGCATCTAACGATTCTGAGCGGAAGGTTGTAATTTTAATAATTTTAATACCTTGTGCGGCTATGTGGTCTTGCATTATGACACTCGCTGTTGGATAGGAAGGTCCTGGGTTCGAGCCTCGCTCGACGCATAGTTGAGTCGGTGGAAAAGGCTGTTTACTCACATTCTTTCACTGTACTCAAGTGTAAAATGAGTACCTGGCCGTTAACAGCGTTGTCTCTGAAAAAAGAAATGTATATCTCCTAACGGGCGTCATGTCCCATCATAAATTTAAATGTCGCTATTGACTAGGGACCCCTTGTAAAGCACTTTGAGCACTATTATTGGATGCATGGATATTGCTTTATAAAAAAGCTATTTTGTTTTTTTGGTTAAATACATAAATAAATAAACAAGCATGTTATTGGTAAAATCCAATTGCCATTGCAAAGACCCCAAACACCCTTTTATTGAGTGAATGCATTATCTACCATATTCTGTCCCTTGGTTAATGGACACAGAGTAATGACAAACCCTTTCCACACGGGACTGTTATCTCCGTGTTGTGGTTTGTTGTTTTAATGAATTGTTTTTTTTTTTGTGTGTGAGTTTTGTTCACTCCATCAAGACCCTGAGAAATAGTGTTTACATGTGTGCTGTCCTCTTAAAAGTGAAAGGGGCAGAATCTATGATGAACGCATTCACCTAATAAGTCATTTTAAAATTTACATCCAGCAACGCATGGACCATTTCACTCAGAGCGCAACTATCAACACTTAGATAAATCAACCCAAAATAGTACCAAAGACTGAAATACAGAGACAACAAACTTCAGGAGTGGCAAAGAGTCTTTTTGTTTGTTTGTTTGTTGTTGTTTTTTTCATTAGCAGGCAATGCGTATCTAAGCGTAGTCATCGTTACGTATAGATAGTATGCAGATGACGTCACTCAGGCCTTTGTTATTGTTTTTGCCATCCGCGTTTGTGAGTTGTTCTCACTAAACTGTATTAAGCAGACTATAAAAGTTCATGGTTACACATAGTTTGTGTGTTGGTCCGTTATACTTCCGGATGGCAATGTTGTGAACTCCTTGGCCAAGCGCATTCTATCTATAGCCTGACACTGACCAAAAAATGACGTCAAAATGCCAGTCTTTGGTCACAAAAGAAAGCAAATCGTGAGTTGTATTCAATAGTTCAACCAATGGGACCACTTGTTTCCATGAGCTCTACTAACGACAACTCACTAGGCGGTGCAAAAACCAAATAATGACGTCATAATTCCAGTCTTTTTGAGTTTCAGTGTCAGGCTATATAACTTAACGATGGCTATGTACTAACTCAGGAAAACAAGAATAGATAGAATGAAGATGACGTCACACAGGCTTTGGTTATTATTTTTTGCTCTCCGCTTTTGTGAGTTGTTCTCACTAAACGGTATTAACCAGACTATAAAAGTTCATGGTTACACAGAGTTTTGTGTGTTGGTCCGTTATACTTCCGGATGGCAATGTTGTGAACTCCTTGGCCAAGCGTATTCTATCTTAGCAGGTTTTGAAAATCATCCCCTCATTTTATGTGTTTGATAATAATAATAATAATAATAATAATATAATAAATAATAATAATAATAATAATAATAATAATAATAATAATAATATAATAATGATATGATGATAATAATAATAATAATAATAATATAATAATAATAATAATAATAATAATAATAATAATAATACAGCGCTCATTCTCGTGCAAAACATAAGCTCTGGCTACTTTACAAAATAAATTATCAATTTGGAGAAAAAAGAAAAAAAAGAATATACAATGCAGTGAATTCATAGCCAAATCAAGGGTCCATAGCGTCAATAAAATCAAATACAGTAAAGATGTGTTGTATTTAGAACAATGGAGACATGTGCCAAATAAGATAAAAACTGAAATAATGTTTATGTTTCTTATCATCTAAATTTAATATTCACTACTTTTTGGGGTAACATTCATTTTCAAGTCGGTAAACATCCTCTCGCTCATTTGTTTATTTGTAATAAGATGATATAGAACTTAAATTTGTCATGGGATTTCACGGCCTCAAACTTCAGTTGGGTGGTCACTTCCGTCTAAATTCACTCTTACAGACTTTAAACTTTAAACGTTACGCATACCATCGATAGAAGAAACGAAATTGACGTCACTCTGCTCTTTGTTATTGTTTTTTGACGACAACAAATTATATGTTTAGTTCTAACTAAAGTATATCATTCACAACAATAAACGGTTAAGGTTACGCATAGTTTTGTGTGTATTGATGCATTATATCCGACTGGCAGATTTTGTGAGCATTTTACATCAACGCATAGCACCAATACTCAAACGCGATGTAATGACGAAGTGACATCGCTTATGCATGGAACTCCCTAAGCTTTTGGTCGTCCCGATGTTATCATTGTAGTCTTGGATAGTGGTGGGTCACAAGTTAACAGGCTAGTCGCAATACCACAGTCGCTCTGCTTTGCTCTGGAAAAACCCATATTTAAAAATTTGGCCAGAAAACTCGTCCTTCAAATATCGATCGATTGAAATAACCCTCATCTGGCAAAAACTCTCAAACCTGGGACTTCGCGAAATCCTAGGTTTGAGAGTTTTGTCAAGATGAGGGTCATTTAAATCGATCGATATTTGAAGGTCGAGTTTTCTGGCCAAAATGTTAAATATGGGTTTTTTTTTCCAGAGTACGACAAAGCTGTGAGTTAATGGAACAAAGTGATTTAGACCATCGGAATGTGTAAGTATACACCGAATTAATGGCAAGGTTAATTGGAACACATGATGGCGTGGTGGTATTTCATTTGGTTCAAACGGAGTCACGGTCCAATCTGGTGAGAAATGGGAGATTAAAGGACTAGGATTTGAATATGATCTCATTATATTATTGTACTGGATGGACTCTACTCTCTCTCTCTCTCTCTCTCTCTCTCTCTCTCTCTCTCTCTCTCTCTCTCTCTCTCTCTCTCTAACACACACACACACTTAATCTATCCATCTATCTTATTTATCTACCTAATATATATATATATTTTTAAAATTATTATTATTATTATTATTATTATTATTATTATTATTATTATTATTATTATTATTATTATTATTATTATTATTATTATTATTATTATTATTATTATTATTATTATTGATTTTTTTATTATTATATTTTTTTTTAATGTCACCTGTCTGTCACACGACATTGATTTGCCTTTATTATTCAAATTTCTATTTTAGCTATACCAAATATAAGAACGGTAGGGTTTCATCTCACTCCAGTATTATTTCGTTAGGCTTAGAAACTCTTTACTTTCTAATATTAGATTATGATTCCCTTCATAGCCTTGTCTTTGAATTCATTTCAAATTAGTGAACACATTTCTCTCAACCTTTTGTCACCTCGCCACTTAATATAAAAGCTGATTGATTTAATTTCATTTCTCACGTCTCTCAAGAACTTACAACGAACCGTCACGCTATTTCACTCCTCATATTATCTATTAATCGAAATTTATATCTTACACTCAGGACTTTGTGGAGCACTTCACTAATTTTGATCTCTACCACCAAGACGCCGGACCTTACTTTGTGACCTTTGGCAGTTGAAATAATGTCAAGATATTATCAAACCCGAGTCCGGACGGGAAGGGTTCCAAGTAACATGCCCTTACAAAGAGAACATCAACATGGCATTGCGCAGGCGTCTCTCTCATCAAGTGAGGAAATCTAATGTTTGGTTAATGAGATATCACTAATTATATTTGAGAAATCACTTTAAACTGTTATTATCTTTATACATACTTTTATAACATAAAAATATAACCAATAAACTTATTTTGATGAAACGTTTACAGTGATGCACCAGTTAAATTGTTTCTCAGCGATCTTTTAGTCTGAGTTTCGTAACCGTGAAGCCAGTGATTTCACGGCAGGCATTTTAATTTTTGGATGCATTCCTTATTACTCGTAATGTTCATTCTTTGCAACACAGCACTGTGAACAATTCATCACAATAGGTTTTTTTGGTTATATTTTTATTTTATAAAAGTGTGTATATAATAACATTTTGAAAAGTGATTTCTCAAATATAATGAGTGATATCTCATTAACCAACCAATATATTTCCTCAGTTGATAAGAGAGACGCATGCGAAATGCTATGTTGACTTCCTCTCTTTAAGGGCATGTTTCAAGTACTCTCAGACTGGAAGTGGAACCCATAAAAACCTGACATGTCAGCATGCAATATCTAACTAACATTATCATCAGCAAGACCGCATAAGATACGTAATATCACCAAATTCTCATTTGTAACTGTGATCACCATTCATTTATAAGAAGACTCATTTGATTAAATATAATCTTTCTATTCACATCAACTTAAACAACTCGTAATTTGTTATTGTAACTAGTAAATTATGGGAGCCTTATTTATCACATCTTTATTTTTTAAATGCAGTCGAGTTAGATATTGAGCGCTCATCAGACGATGACACTGCCCATCCCCACTCTCTCTCTCTCTCTCTCTCTCTCTCTCTCTCTCTCTCTCTCTCTCTCTCTCTCTCTCTCTCTCTCTCTCTCTCTCTCTCTCTCTCTCTCTCTCTCGCTCTCTCTCTCTCTCTTTCTCCCATTAAAATTAATAAGACAAAAGTATTACTTACATAATACCGTCCATAGCGTGGAAAACACATTCCTCCAATCAGATGCAATGAATTCATGAGCAAAACAAGCTTAGAAAAACGTCCATTACGAATAAAGCCACTAAAACAATAGATTCATACATTATTTTATCATTCAACGAGTGTCTTTTTGCGTACACACAGTTCTGTCGTACTCTGGGGGGAAATCCATATTCTAAAATAATTTGGCCAGAAAACTCGCCCTTCAAATATCGATCGATTTAAATGGTTTCCCCTTTATCACCAAAACGCGATGAATGAAACGTCCACAGTATCTGTCTTCTTCTAATAAATTTAAGCTTACATTTCAATACGTATCGTTATTTTTTCCTTCGAACTTCAAGCAGCAACATTTTCCCTGTTGCAACGGGTAGAATTTCTTCAATAGAACATAAAAATGGTAGACGAATAGATACTAATGATCAATAAATAAATGAATAAACACCGGAACAGATTCATAAAAGTTTTGCTCAGCATCATCATCAGTTGTGAAACTGCATTAGTGAATAAGGAATGATAAATGAATAAATACATAAATAAAAAAATTAATAGAGATAGAAGTGAACAAAAAAATAACAATAAATAAATGAATAACTAAACTAGATTAAAAAACAACAGATATATAAATAAATAGAGGTATAAATGAACAAGTAAATAAATGGATAACTAGATTTTTAAAAAAGATAAAAATAAATAAATAGATAATAATAAATAAATAAATAAATAAATAAGTAAATGACGCGAAGATTAATTAAGATTTGCACAGCAAACAAAGTGAAACTTTTATGGGTGAATGCACATATCAATCACAACTTGCACAGCAACAGTTGTAAAAGGTGAATAACTATAATATAAGTAAATAAATAACAAAACAATGCAGAAATTCATAAAAACGTGCACCACAACATTTGTGAAACAGTATAGATGAAATGCAATGATAAATAAAAAAATAAATAACGAGATAAATAAATAAATAAATGAATAAAAAACGCACAGATTCATTAAAAAACTTGCACAGTAACAATTATGAAACTGTAATGTAAAAGGGAATAGACAATAAAAATAAATAAATAAATATGTAAATATAAAAAATATTTTTTTTTAAAATTTATATATATATATATATAATATATATATATATATATATATATATATATATATATATATATATATATATATAATATATATATATATACACACACATATATAATATATATATATATATATATATATATATATATATATATTAATAAATAAATAAATTAATGGATAATATATATAAACAACGCACAGGTTCATAAAATCTTACAATGCAACAATTGTGAATCTGTATAGGTGAATAAGCCATAATGAATACATAAATAAAAATGAATAAATAAATGAAATAAATAGATATACAAGGCACAGATTCACACAAAAAACTTTCACATGAATAACAGAAATACATTTTGTATCTGAGGATTCCAACTGTAGTCACCACAATCCTATTTTGCTGTCTTTACAACCCTATTTCAAAGTCGTAGTGGATCAATACACACTCAGACATACACACACACACACACACACACACACACAAACAGACAGACACACACAAACAGATTCCCTCACTTACTCACAAACACACTCACACACAGACACAGACAGACACAAACAGATAACGAAAGCATCGTCCGATCTTCCTCACCGTCGCGATTTATGAGTTTTCTGGATGTTGTATAAGTAACGCTAATATTAACATTTGCCTGACTGCAAGACCGATAGGAGGAGGAGGAGAAGATGAAGAAGAAGCAGAAGAAGAAGAAGCAGAAGAAGAAGAAGAAGAAGAAGAAGAAGAAGAAGAAGAAGAAGAAGAAGAAGAAGAAGAAGAAGAAGAAGAAGAAGAAGAAGAAGAAGAAGAAGAAGAAGAAGAAGAAGAAGAAGAAGAAGAAGAAGAAGAAGAAGAAGAAGAAGAAGAGCCATATCTTATGTTAAACCAGGCATGCTATTTCCGTATGAATAAATTTGTTAGACTAATGACGCTGATAATTACTTAACTCCCTCCTTACCAGCCATGTTCAGAATGTTCACCAAAATACTCTTCAATAGTCGTAACGTCACTTCCTTCCTAATGACGCTTGGTAACTTAGTAACACTGGCTCTAAACTATCGGAACAATGGCGGACGCCCGTATGAAATATTTCTCCGACGAGCATAAAGGGTATCCAAAGGAAAAAAAAACCCCATAAATTTGATCATGTTTTGACTTTTACACATTCTGATCACAAGGCATATGAAAAGTTCTAGCCAGCATTAAAAATAAAAAGTAATGATTTTCTTTGTTTAGAACCAAGATGGCCGCCGTTGCCGGGCGGCGTGACATCAGACTATTGAATCGTATTATATTCACTCCCACCCAACACAAACATAGACTATTCTTACTCAAAAAGAAAATGCATTCTATACATAATATTGTATTGCGAAATGAACTCTACAATACAATGTCTGGTTGACATAACTACCATGATTGTGCGGCTATGTGGTCTAGTGGTATGACACTCGCTTTCGGCTCGGAAGGTCCTGGGTTCGAGCCTCGCGCTCGGTGCAAAGTTGAGTCCTTGGAAAAGGCTTTTTACTCATATTCTCTCACCGTACTCAGGTGTAAAATGAGTACATGGCCGTTAACAGCGTTGTCTTTGTCCGAAAAATTGTAATATCGCCTAACAGGCGTCATGTCCCGTCCTACATGTTAAATGTTGCTGTTGACCAGGGACCCCTTGTAAAGCGCTTTGAGCACATTTGTTGGATATTGCGCAATATAAAGATCAATTTAATTTATTTAATTTAACTACAATAAGAAAAAAAATCTTTAAATTTTGTGATGTACAAAAGAAATCAAAATGAGAAAACTTTTAATAAGATTCAATAGTCTGATGTCACGTCCGCCCAGCAACGAGCAGCTTGGTTCTAAACAAAGAAAATCGGTACTTTTTATTCTTCATGCTGACTAGTAATTTTTCACATGTCATGTGATCAGAATGTATAATGTCAAAGCATGATTAGATTTATAATGTTTTTCTCCTCTGGATACACTTTTATGCTCGTCGGAGAAGTATTTCATAAGGGCGTCCGCCATTGTGCCCATAGTTTAGAACCAGTTACTAAGTTACTATGTGTTATTATGAGGGAAGTGACGTCACGGCTGTTGAACCCTATTGCATCGTAACAAATGTGACGATTTTCCTATGGTTGGTGCTGAGAGGGTTAACTAGTTAACTGCCGTACTCTGGATAAAACTCGTGTTTAAAAATTTGGCCAGAAAACTCGTCCTTCAAATATCGATCCATTTAAATGATCCTCGTCTTGGCAAAAAAATCTCAAACCTGGGACTTCGCGAAGTCTTGATTAAAGCCCCAGGTTTGAGAGTTTTTGCCAAGATGAGGATCATTTAAATCGATCGTTATTTGAAGGATGAGTTTTCTGGATAGATTTTTAAATACGATTTTTTCCAGAGTTAGCTGGTTAAACAACGTGATTCTCTCACCGACGTTCAAGGGTTTCAGCCATCGTGTATAGATAGAATGCGCTTGGCCAAGGAGTTCACAACATTGCCACCCGGAAGTATAACAGACCAACACACAAACTCTGTGTAACCATGAACTTTTATAGTCTGGTTAAAACAGTTTAGTGAGAACAACTCACAAACGCGGATGGCAAAAACAATAACAAAGGCCTGAGTGACGTCATCTGCATACTATCTATAGATAGTTCGAGTCACTCAGGTCTTTGTTATTGTTTTTTGCCATCCGCGTTTATGAGTAATGCTCACTGAACTGTATTAACCAGACTATAAACGTTCATGGATACACACAGTTTTGTGTGTTGGTTCGTTATACTTCCGGATGGCAATGTTATGAGCTTCTTAGGCAAGCGCATACTATCTATATGCAGGTCTGACACCCGAGCGGGTGGTATGCGCTTGGATCAGAAGCTCACAACATTGCCATCCGGAAGTATAATGGACCAACACAAAACTATGTGTAACCTTTAACGTTTATAGATAGAATGCGCTTGGCCAAGGAGTTCACAACAGTGCCATCCGGAAGCATAACGGACCAACACACAAAACTGTGTGTAACCTTGAACGTTTATAGTCTTGTTAATATAGTTTAGTGAGAACAACTCACAACCGCGGATGGCAAAAACAATAACAAAGGCCTGAGTGACGTCATCTGCATACTATCTATAGTCTGGTTAATACAGTTTAGTGAGAACAACTCACAAACGCGGATGGCAAAAACAATAACAAAGGCATGAGTGTCGTCATCTGCATACTATCTATAGTTCAACCAATGAAATCTCTTGTTTCCTTTAGCTCTGCTAATGACAACTCACTAGACGCTGCACAAACCTAAACATTGAGGTAAAACTGTAAGTCTCAGAGGATCTAGTGTCAGGCTATCGATGGCTATGATCAAACACACAGGAATGGAATTCCTCTGCATAGAAACCACGAGGGCCGCTGAGGCTGCACAGTCGGTCGACTATGCCAGCGAACCGCTTTAAGACGAGGAAGTCAGTTTTGTGTAAATGTCAATGAATATTCTGAACTGGACAAGTCCGAGTTCTTCAACCTATGTAAAGTTGTGTCTGAATTCCTCAAGAAAAAACACAGACGAAACGTACGTTTCATAAAAGGTCAAGAATGATAAAAGGGAACACACGATAGAAGCTTTTGATGAGAATAAATCGCTGCAGGCAAAAGGATCAGAACAATACCTGTAAATTGAAATTGCATGTCATTCTGTTTTGTGCTTTCGGCTATCGTTGAGATATCTAAGGTTAATGACAGATAACATGGTTCATATTTACTCTGTCAACACAAATGTCTAAAATGTTGGCATTTATGAAGGGCTTTTAAGATTGATTCTCCAAGCCTAATGTCATTCAATAAGCTTTGTTTCCCAAGTTAAAAATAAAAATTGACAGGAAAGAGATTTTATATGGCATAATAATCACTAAATTTACTCGAAGGGCCTTAGTGCTCAAAGCGTCTTACAAAGGGTCCCTGACCAACAGCTACACGTGACGTATAGAACGAAACAGGACGCCTGTTGGGCGATATTACACTTTTTCCGTTTGCATTATTATATCCCGTTCTGAGTAGCGCATAGTTCTGTTCTTGGAAAAGGATTCATAACTTGCATTCTCTCATCGTACTCGGGTGTAAAATGATGAGTACCTGGCCGTGAACAGTGTTTTCTATGTCGGAAATATAACTTGTATCGCCTAACAGACGCCATGTCTCGTCCTACATGTTAAGTGTTTCTGTTGTCTTGAGACCCCATGTAAAGCGTTTTGAACACGTTTATTGGATATTGCGCTCGGGTTAATTTTAACTATGTTTTTCAAGATTTTACAGTTCAAAATTCACAGAAGTTAATTTATACATTTTGTGTATATATACATTTATATTTCAATTTTTATTGCATTTATATAATAGCCAGAAACGGATAAATACCAATGCTTGTCAATCGCAAAGTACTTTCCGCCAGATCCAACAGACTCAGCTACCCAATCACTGTTGTTGCCAACAGCAACACTTAACATGCAGTCAATTGGGTTCAACAGTCTGATGTCACGTCGCCCAGCAACGGCGGCCATCGTGGTTATAAACAAAGAAAATCGGCACTTTTTATTATTCATGCTGGCTCAAACTTTTTATATGTCTTGTGATCAGAATGTGTAAAATTCAAAACATGATCAGATTTATAACGGGTTTTTTTTCCTCTTTTATGCTCGTCGGAGAAATATTTCATAAGGGCGTCCGCCATTGTTCCGATAGTTTAGAGCCAGTTACTAAGTTACCATGCGTCACTACGAGGGAAGTGAAGTCACGACTGTTGAAGCGTATTTCCACTCCGGTCCGTCTTGCCCTCCATTTGACCTTTCCACTCAATCGGTCTCTTGTTTTATCATAACAAAGTGAGCACAACTCACTCGTTTTCGTTGCCGAACCGTACAGGAATCGAACTCGAACAATTTTATCTCGGAAGTCTTCAATAGTCGTAACGTCACTTCCTTCCTTATGACGCATGGTAACTTAGTAACACTGGCTCTAAACTATCGGAACAATGGCGGATGCCGTATGAAATATTTCCCCGGCGAGCATAAAAGCGTATCCAGAGGGGGAAAAAACCCATAAATTTGATCATGTTTTGACTTTTACACATTCTGATCACAAGGCATATGAAAAGTTCTAGCCAGCATGAAGAATAAAAAGTAAGGATTTTCTTTGTTTAGAACCAAGATGGCCGCCGTTGCCGGGTGGCGTGACATCAAACTACTGAATCCAATTGAAATTTCTTTCAATTTCCTACTAAAAAAATTGAAACAGCACAAGAAGTTTCTTCGTTGTTTTTAGAACAGATTTGGATCATCAGTTCTCACAAATTTAATGTTTGAATAGTAATATAAACCTTTTTGGGTTACACGTAGTTTTGTTTGCTGGTGTGTTTCATGTGTTTGTTGTGAGTAAATTACAGAAATGTATAGATAGTATGCAGTTGACGTCAATCAAGTCTTTGTTATTGTTTTTTGCCATCCGCGCTTATGAGTAATGCTCACTGAACTGTATTAACCCGATTATAAACGTTCATGGATACACACAGTTTTGTGTGTTGGCCCGTTATACTTCCGGATGGCAATGTTATGAGTTTCTTAGCCAAGCGCATACTATCTACAGATAGTATCAAAACATTGCCATCCGGAAGTATAACGGACCAACACACAAAACTCTGTGTCACCATTAACTTTTATAGACTGGATAAGACAGTGTTAAGTGAGAATTACTCATAAATGTGGATGGCAAAAAACAATAACAAAGACCCGAGTGACGTCAACGTCATTATATCTATTGATAGAACAAAGATGACGTCACTTAAGCCTTTGATTTATTTTTTTTGATATTGTTTTTGCTTTCCATGTTTAAGAGTAATTTTCATTAAAATGTATTAACTGGACTATAGATAGTTCGAAGATGACGTCACTCAGGCCTTTGTTATTGTTTTTGCCATCCGCGTTTGTGAGTTGTTCTCACTAAACTGTATTAACCAGACTATAAAAGTTCATGGTTACACAGAGTTTGTGTGTTGGTCCCTCATACTTCCGGATGGCAATGTTGTGAACTCCTTGGCCAAGCGCATTCTATCTATAGAGTCTATGACACACGAATTATTCACGAACAGGAGAAGGAAATTGAAAGCACTCCGTTTACAGCCAAAGACGAGACAAGAAACAGAAGAGATAGTGAGGAAAAATCACACGGACACAATCTTTCTCTGGAAATTTCACGGACCAACACACAAAACAATACAGTTTAGTGAGAACAACTCATAAACATGGAAGCAAAAATAGATAAATAAATAAATAAATAACTAACAAAACACAATAAATAAGACCTGAGTGACTTCAACCGTAGCCATCGTTATGTTATAGATAGTATGCAGATGACGTCACTCAGGCCTTTGTTATTGTTTTTGCCATCCGCGTTTGTGAGTTGTTCTCACTAAACTGTTTTAACCAGACTATAAAAGTTCATGGTTACACAGAGTTTGTGTGTTGGTCCGTTATACTTCCGGATGGCAATGTTGTGAACTCCTTGGCCAAGCGCATTCTATCTATACGTTGTGGACCCTATAGATAGTATGCAGATGACGTCACTCAGGCCTTTGTTATTGTTTTTGCCATCCGCGTTTGTGAGTTGTTCTCACTAAACTGTTTTAACCAGACTATAAAAGTTCATGGTTACACAGAGTTTGTGTGTTGGTCCGTTATACTTCCGGATGGCAATGTTGTGAACTCCTTGGCCAAGTGCATACTATCTATAGCCTGATACTGAATTCCAAAAGGACTGGCAGTTTGACGTCATTATTTGGTTTTTGCACCGCCAAGTGAGTTGTCGTTCGTAGTGCTCATGGAAACAAGTTATTTCATTGGTGGAACTATTGAATACAACTCACGATTTGTTTTCTTTTGTGGCAAAAGACTGGCATTTTGACGTTATTTTTTGGTCAGTATCAGGCCATAACTTTACGAAGGCCACGCTTCGACTTCGTTCTGTTTGTAGTGGAGTTCACAACATTGCCATCCGGAAGTATAACGGACCAACACACAAAACTTTGTGTTACCATGATCGTTGATAGTCAGGTTAATACAGTTTAGTGAGAATTATTCATAAACGCGGATGGCAAAAAATGATTACAAATACCTGAGTGACGTCAACTTCGAACTATCTATAGATAGAATGAAGTTGACGTCCTCGGGTCTTTGCTATTTGTTTTTTGTTTTTTTTTTTTTGTTTTTTTTTTTTTGCCATCCACTTTCATGAGTAATTCTCTCTTAACTGTATTATCCAGACTATAAAAGTTCACGGTGACACAGAGTTTTAAGTATTGGTCCATTATATTTCCGCATAGCAATGTTGTGAGTTTGTTTAGCCAAGCGCATTCTATCTATAACACGTTCTGCTGGCGGATGTTGTGATTTGTAGGCTGGCCAGCGCACAACGTGAATAGATTGTTTGTTGATTGGAGTGAGAACTTGTTCAACTCTTTGGCTGGCAAAAATAAAGGAGAATAATCAGAATGGCAAAAAACAATAACAAAGACCTGAGTGACGTCATCTTCGAACTATCTATAAGTAAAGACGGCTTTGCTTAGAGCCTGACCATAGCCATCGTTAATTTATAGATAGAATGAAGTTGACGTCACTCTGGTCTTTGTATTTTTTTTTTTTTTTTTACCATTAGCGTTTATGAATAATTATTACTAAACTCTCTTAACCAGACTATAAACGTTTAAGGTTACACACCGTTTTGTGTGTTGGTCCGTTATACTTCCGGAGGGCAAGGTTATGAGCTTCTTAGCCAAGCGCATACTATCTATAGCCTGACACTGGAACTCTCTCAGACGTATAGATAGTATGCAGATGACGTCACTCAGGCTTTTGTTATTGTTTTTGCCATCCGCGTTTGTGAGTTGTTCTCACTAAACTGTATTAACCAGACTATAAAAGTTCATGGTTACACAGAGTTTGTGTGTTGGTCCGTTATACTTCCGGATGGCAATGTTGTGAACTCCTTGGCCAAGCGCATTCTATGTATAGTTTGATGTAATTTTTAAGGTTTGTGCATCGTCTAGTGAGTCGTCGTTAGTAGAGCTCAAGGAAACAAGTGATTCGATTGGTTGAACTATTGAATACAACTCACGATTTGTTTTCTTTTGCGACAAAAAAATGATGTCAAACTATAGATAGAATGAAGATGACGTCACTCAAGCCTTTGTTTTTGTATTTTGCCATCCACGTTTGTGAGTTGTTCTCATTAAACTGTATCAACCACACTATAAACGTTCATGGTTACACACAGTTTTGTGTGTTGGTCCCTTATACTTCCGGATGGCAATGTTATGAGCTTCTTAGCCAAGCGCATACTATCTTGTGGGTTCCAGTGGCTATAGATAGTATGCGCTTGGCTAAGAAACTCATAACATTGCCATCCGGAAGTATAACGAACCAACACACAAAAAACTATGTGTAATCTTTAACGTTTATAGTCTGGTTAATACAGTTTAGTGAGAATCACTCACAAACGCGGATGGCAAAATACAATAACAAAGGCTTGAGTGACGTCATCTTCGTTCTATCTAAGATAAGGATGGCTACGGTTTTAGTGTCAGGCTATAGATAGAATGCGCTTGGCCAAGGAGTTCACAACATTGCCATCCGGAAGTATAACGGACCAACACACAAACTCTGTGTAACCATGAACTTTTATAGTCTGGTTAATACAGTTTAGTGAGAACAACTCACAAACGCGGATGGCAAAAACAATAACAAAGGCCTGAATGACGTCATCTGCATACTATCTATAAGTTCCCGAAGGCCTCGGTCAGGCCTAGTACAGCAATATAACATTATAAAAGTTGAAAAACCAGCCACACAATACAAGATATTACTGGAAGGGATTCACAATAAAGTGTGTTTATAGTACAATATTCACAGTTTATAGTTAGAATGCGCTTGGCCAAGGAGTTCACAACATTGCCATCCGGAAGTATAACGGACCATGACACACACTCTGTGTAACCATGAACTTTTATAGTCTGGTTAATACAGCTTAGTGAGAACAACTCACAAACGCGGATGGCAAAAACAATAACAAAGGCCTGAGTGACGTCATCTGCATACTATCTATAGTACACTGGTTTTCTTTGCTCGCGTATGACATATCATCAGCATAATATCATTATTGCGTCATCAAAGCAATAACGTTATTCAATTTCCGCCCATTAAAGGGAGATTACCCATTTTATTATGTTTATCATCAGTGGTATGTAATTGTCACTGATTACGTCCCTTACCCTAGCCCAACATTGAACTTTATTGCTATTAAGGGAATGCGTTTCACTGATTTTGTCTATCAGTTGTGCACAACACAATGTCCACTATAATGATAATAATAATAATAATAATAATAATAATAATAATAATAATAATAATAATAATAATAATAATAATAATAAATAATAATAATAATAATAATAATAATAATAATAATAATAATATATAATTGATAGATAGATGGACGTCACACAGTGTTTGTTTTTGTTTTTTGCCATCCACGTTTATGAGTAATTATCACTAAACTGTATTCTTATAGTCCTTCGGAGCTTTTCTCTGTGTCTATTGCGTGAAACGGACAACAGAAATTGCTTGCTATCCCTTGGATGGGACGCTATGTATCACAAAGTACTTTCCGCTGACTCTAACAGACTCAGCTACCCATTCACTCCTGGGCGGACAGGGGGGGGGGGGTCACAATATTGCCATCCGGAAGTATAACGAACCAACACACAAAAGTATGTGTGACCCTGAACGTTTATAGTCGGGTTATTACAGTTTAGTGAGAATTACTCATAAACGCGGATGGCAAAAAGCAATAACAAAGACCTGAGTGACGTTAACTTCATTCTATCAATTGATCAAGGGGTAGAATAGTGGGTATTTTACTGAAACACATGCCATCGATAGTAAAACCTGTGTAGTTTGCTATGTTACCCCATCACTACCATTGTTTACATTATGACGAATGTCCGAGAGGCGTGGCTGTCTAGGTGTCTATAGTAATAAATATTGGGTTATTGAGATGAACGATATTGGTGATCGCCAGTAAAAAGTTTCTTATGTCTGGGCAAGTTTTGAACATTTCTGTTTTGTTCTGAGAAGTGTTGCTTGGTGTGAGTTCTTGATGAGATCAATCTGTCTCTTTATAATCTCATCTTTTTATGTTTATTATCTCTCTATCTCTCTCTCTCTATCTCTCTCTCTCTCTCTCTCTCTCTCTCTCTCTCTTTCTTTCTCTCTCTCTCTCACACACACACACATACACATATACACATTCTGAGCATTCTCTCCTCTTTCTTCTCTCTCTCTCTCTCTCTCTCTCTCTCTCTCTCTCTCTCTCTCTCTCTCTCTCTCTCTCTTATATATATATATATATAATATATTATATATATATATATATATATTTATGAGTGTTGGTGGGGACTTGTAAGTACGAAAGTGCTCGATAATGGTGTTTAGAGCTAATATATATATATATATATATATATATATATATATATATATATATATATATATATATATATACTTTCCCCGCTCTACTCCCTCTCTACTCTTTCTCCCCCTCTCAATACTCTCTCTCTCACACTCTCTCCTATCTCTCCTTTTCTCTCTCTCTCTCTCTCTCTCTCTCTCTCTCTCTCTTTTCACTCCTATCTCTCTCTCTACTCTCCTCTCTCTACTCCCTCTCTCTTTACTCTCATTCTCCTCTCTCTCATCCCCCACTCTCTTCTCTCCCTCTCTCTACTCTCTCTCTCTATCTCTCTCTTTCTCTCACTCTTTCTCTCTCTCTCTCTCTCTTCACTCCTATATCTCTCTCTACTCTCCTCTCTCTACTCCCTCTCTCTTTACTCTCACTCTCCTCTCTCTCATCCCCCACTCTCTTCTCTCTCTCTCTCTCTCTCTCTCTCCCTCTCTCTCTCTCTCTCTCTCTCTCTCTCTCTCTCTCTCTCTCTCTCTCTCTTGTCCCTTTCTTCCTGTCATGTTATTCCACGGACTCAGAGATAACACAGACATTTTTATATAATCATAAAATATTATAACGAAGTCCTCGATGTTGACATAACAGATTCGTTTTGTGAACGGCGCCAATCATAATAGGCATGTTAGATTGTTGACACAAGATCGTTATCATAACGCCCAGTCCTAACTGTCCAGTGAGTTTTCATGACTATCCCCGGGGCCTCTGCTTAGCCATCGGTAAGTTATAGATAGTATGCGCATGGCAAATGAGCTCACAATATTGCCATCCGGAAGTATAACGGATCATCACACAAAACTGTGTGTAATCGTGATTGTTGATAGTCAGGTTAATACAGTTCAGTGAGCATTACTCATAAACGCGGATGGCAAAAAACAATAACAAAGACCTGAGTGACGTCATCTTCATTCTATCTATAGCATGTTCCATGAATTTTCCCCCAAAATACTTGAAAAGTGATTTTGTAAAAACATGCAAAAAACTCGATGTTTTGATCATCTCTAGTTTGGAAGTTTTATCGGGTAGCAGTCCTTCACAGCCATGGAGCCGGAGTTTATCCCGGTTCCTATAGCGTGAAACGGACATTAGCAATTGTTTGCTATCCCCCTGGATTGGACGCTAGTCTATCGCAAAGTACTTTCCGATAGATCTAACAGACCCAACTACCTATTCACTGCTGCAGTGTTGGGAGTGGGGGGGGGGGGGGGGGGGGGGGAAGAAGGAGACCAGAAAAAATCTCGACTGCATCCGTAATCGATCTCGATACCTTTGCGAGTGAAGCGAGTACTCTACCAACTGAACTATTCGGGACCCCCTTTATTGAGTAGTAAAAAAACACACACAACACAAAAACAAAAACAAAACAAAACAGAAAACAAACCAAAAAAGAAAAAAAAAACACAAAACAAACAACTGTATATCAGGTTAAACCGGACTCCCAAACGTGTATTCAGAACTAAAATGATATGAAATATGAAATTTGAGATTTTTACAATGTTAAAATTGTATTTAATGTATTCTTCACTATAACAATAATATGATAATATAGCACTTGTATAACGCATAAACATGATAAGGTCATGCTCTATGAGCTTCACAGTTGCAAGAATGACAATCTAAAATATCACTAAAACACACACACACACACACACACACACACACACAAACAGACACACTTTCATATATTACTCAAAAGAAGAACAAATATTTTTTATCTATATACATCTATATCAAATAAATGTGAAACATTGACAGAGACTTGAATATGTTCTAAATCTAAAAATTGAACTCAATCACTAGATTCATAATGGCATGAGTCAAAGGTCAAGTAGAATTAATACCGTCCATCAAAACGAAAAAAAAAAAAAGAAAAGGAAAAAAATCAAAACTAAAACAACAACAAAAAAGACATAAAAAACAAGAAATAAAACAAAAATTAAAATAGATAATAATTGTTCTCATTGTTTTTATTTAATGTCTTTTTTTTTCAGAAGTAGGTGTCTGAAAGGTACATTCTGGTATAGATAGTGTGCGCTTGGCTAAGAACCTCACAACACTGCCATCTGGAAGTATAACGGACCAACACACAAAACTATGTGTAACCTTAAACGTGTACAGTCTGATTAATACAGTTTAATGTGAATTTCTCATAAACGTGGATAGCAAAATAAAATAACAAAGACCTGAGTGATGTCAACTTCGTTCTATCAATAAGATCATTCAAGGTTTTTGTTTATTCATCTTAATATCGTCACTACCACATTATCTCATTCGTCCGAAGTGTTTCATTAATCCTGTTTTGTTGATAAGGGGGAAAACCGAAAAAAACGTCCATTTTTTATGTTTTCGTATATTAAATTGAAGCTAACATTGTTATGTATTTATTCAAAATTTGAGGACAAAATTTACATTATGTAGTGGCTATGGCTGTGTACATTGAGAAAAAGACAAGTGCAATTTTTAGGTGACCTAAATCGAAATATATGTATTGAACATCTTGCTCTCACAGGAAAGATAGAAGGTAAAAAGAGTAAAGGCAGACCACGAAAAACAAATTTGAATAGTTTGAACAGCTGGGTGACAAAGAAAGAGAAGAGTAATATTAGTTCGTCTGAGGTCATCTGATCAGAGAGATGAATGGCGTACCATGATCACCTATGTCTGGCACTTGGTACTTCAAGAAGAAGATGATGATGATGAAGAAGAAGAAGAAGAAGAAGAAGAAGAAGAAGTGTCTGTGGTAAGCCTAAGGTTCACGGTGCCACTATCGTAGACTTATGGACAGAAGTGCCATCCCTAAGTGAGGTCAAGACAGTATTATCCACATAATTGCCGTTCTTCAGAAAAACGCGTATTTAAAATGTTGGCCAGAAAACTCGTCCTTCAAATTTCGATCGATTTAAATGACCCTGATCTTGGCAAAAAATCTCAAACCTGGGACGTTAAGGAAGACCTCATAGAAGATGTCCCAGGTTTGAGAGTTTTTTGACAATATGAAGGTCATTTAAATCGATCGATGTTTGAAGGACGATTTTCTGGCCAAATTTCTAAATACGTGTTCTCCCAGAGAACGACAGTTAGCTGATTCATTTTGGCAATAATTAAAAGTGTGTGTGTGTGTGTGTGGGGGGGGGGGGGGGGTGTTGTATATATATATATATATATATATATTATATATATATATATATATATATATATATATATATATATATATATACATCAAAATAGCGAAAAATTTATATCGGCGATTTTAATATTCAGTTTGATGTTGATCAGAATAGTCTCGTTAAAATTATAAAAAATATGCTGAATGAACATGGCCTCACTCAGTTAGTGACCTCTCCAACTCAAAGATTGGGGCACATCTTGACTGGTTCATCATTGACACACCCTCGCTTGTTGAATCAATTAAAAATATCAAAAAAGAAATTTCAGACCACAATCTGATTCTGGCAACTCTCAAATGCATCAAAGAGAAAGCAAAGAAAGTCAAGATAGTGTCTAGGGATACCAAAAAAATAGACATTAGTTCCTTCAAAAACAATCTGTCAGAGGAACTAGGAAGAATGGATATACCATCAGCACAGAAAACAGACGAGGTACTGCGCAACGTCATCGACAGGCATGCGCCAAAGACAACTAGAATAATAAATTCCAGGAAACCGTCTCCGTGGTTTAACCAGAGTGAAAAAACTGCCAAAAGGGAAAAAAGGAATGCAGAGGCATCGTGGAGAAAATCGGGCCTTGAGATTGACCGGCTGATATATATAGCAAAAAAGCATAAGTATAAAACCACCTGCAAAAGAGCAAAAAGAAACTATTATAACACAAAACTGTCATCAGTGAGGGACACTAAGGAATTTTTCTCTGTTTCAAAGGAACTTTTAGGGGAAGAAAAGGGCATGTGTCTACCCACTAATATCCCGGTAGAAAAGCAGCCGGATGCATTTTCAGATTTCTTTTCGGGAAAAATATCGAAAATTCGGAACAATTTGGACCTCGTGCAAAATGAAGATAAAATTTCCACCCTTTTTCGGGTTCACAGGGATTCTCTTGTTTTAAAGAAACAACTGAAGAAGAAATTTCTAAAATAATTTTTTCATCTTCCTCGAATTCATGTGATTTAGATCCTTTACCAACTAATATTTTGAAATTATGTCTTCCTGAATTGTTACCTTGCATAACTTATATTATAAATCAGTCACTTATCTCAGGACAAGTCCCAGATATCTATAAACATGCAATTGTAAAGCCTCTCATAAAAAAGCAAAATCTCAATGTAAATGACCTTAGTAACTACCGTCCCGTCTCAAATCTGCCATTTCTTTCTAAAATCCTTGAAAAAGTTGTACTCAGACGTCTTTCACAACATCTCCATGAAAACAATCTATGGGAAAAATTTCAGTCAGCTTATCGTTCCTACCACAGCACAGAAACTGCTCTGTGCTGTGTTGCGAGTGATTTGCTTGATGTTTTAGATAAAGGTTCTGTTTCTCTTCTGACATTGTTAGACCTTTCGGCGGCGTTTGATACTATTGATCACGGTATTCTCATTAAACGACTTAATATAACCTTTGGCTTGTCTGGGACTGTCTTGCAGTGGTTTGAATCTTATTTAGATGGCAGAAAGCAACAGGTTATGATTTTAGATAAACTTTCTCGTCAACATACATTGTCTTTTGGTGTTCCTCAAGGCTCTGTTTTGGGTCCAATTCTTTTTGTTTTGTATACTTCTCCATTATCTAATGTCATCACTGGTCATGGGCTGCGCTATCATCTCTATGCAGATGATACGCAACTTTATGCTACTGATAAAACTAAAAATCTCGAAAATATTGTGAAACGTGTGGAAGAATGTGTGACGGATGTGAAAGAGTGGATGGATGCAAACAAGTTGAAAATGAATGAGTCAAAAACAGAAGTGATGATTGTGGGAAATAGAGGGCAGTTGAAGGTGAATGATGGTCTTGAGGTGTTGAATGGGGGTGAAAAGATCAAAGTTTCAAAGACTGTGAAAAATTTGGGTGTCTATTTTGATTCAGAAATGAAAATGTCAGCTCACATTTCTGCTCTCTGTAAATCTTTATACTTTCAATTGAAGAAAATCAGTTCGATCCGTCAGTATATTGCAATTGGAACATGTAAAACATTGGTTGTTTCCCTCATTTTTTCGAAACTAGACTATTGTAACTCGCTGCTTGTCAACTTGCCTCAGGCTTCTATTAAACAATTGCAACTACTGCAAAACAGTGCAGCAAGATTAGTTTTTGGCAAAAAAAAAATTTGATCAT
>NC_088371.1:29292937-29317937 GCF_034508935.2 Berghia stephanieae
AGAAAATCATGAGATAACTAGTCACCCATTTGGCGGTACAAAAACAATAACAATGATCAGAGAAAGAGAGAGAGAGAGAGAGAGAGAGAGAGAGAGAGAGAGAGAGAGAGAGAGAGAGTCGATTTCATTCACTTTATTGTTTATAAATAAACATGTTTGTCCGAGCACGTGTGAAGGTATGTCACAAATTCCATTTTAGATTGGTCTACTGGTTAAATAAGTTAAAACCATGAATTTCGTTCAGTCGTCAGATCTGCAAATATGTCCAACTAGGTGCAAATTTACTCTTTTTGGAATGAATGTTTTCTTACAATTAACCTGGCAAGCGGAAAAGGGTGACGATAGAGTAATCGATCTTTGTCAGATTAAATATCGATATGAAAATTTAATTGATCATTGCTAAATTAAATATCGATATGATAATTGTGATACGTATAAAAATACCTCCGTACCCTAAGAAAACAAGTATCACGAGTATTCATCAAAATATCGATGTTTACATAGCAAGAAATCATAAAACTGACCCAACATCCCGCCTACTCCTTTTACACACGATCTCACCAGCGGTACCACACGCACACACACACACACACACGAATCAAACACCTTTTATTTTTCAGTTTAGCCATAGAGAAAAAACTACTTTAACGATCGAAATACTAACTTAAAATGTGACTGTCTCAAACGGGTTTTGAACTCAGCGTGCTCTTGTGTAGGTTTGATAACCCAAATAGGCTTCAACAGTCGTGACGTCACTTCCCTCGTAATGACTCAGGGAAACTTAGTAACTGGTTCTAAACTATCGGAACAATGGCGGACGCCCTTATGAAATACTTCTCCGACGAGCATAAAAGTGTATCCAGAGGAGAAAAACATTATAAATCTGATCATGATTTGACTTTTGTACATTCTGATCACATGACTAGTGAAAAAGTTCTAGCCAGCATGAAGAATAAAAGTACCGATTTTCTTTGTTTAGAACCAAGCTGCTCGTTGCTGGTCGGACGTGACATCAGACTATTGGATCCTATAGATAGAACGAAGTTGACGTCACTCAGGTCTTTGTTTTTTTGTTGTTTTTTTTGCCATCCACGTTTATGAGTATTTCTCGCTAAACTGTATTAACCAGACTATACAAGTTCATGGTTACACATAGTTTTGTGTGGTGGTCCTTTATACTTCCGGATGGCAATGTTGTGAGCTTCTTAGACAAGGGCATACTATCAATTGTTATTCTTGATGTTTGCGTTCAGCCAAAAGCTCACAACATTTCGCCAGCTAGAAATAACGTACCAACACTATGTTTGTTTCTTTGACATTCCTTTGTAATGATTAGTTCTAACTAAATGATATCAATCAGACTTTAGAAAGAATGCGCTTGGCCAAGGAGTTCACAACATGGCCATCCGGAAGTATAACGGACCAACACGCAAACTCTGTGTAACCATGAACTTTTATAGTCTGGATAATACAGTTCAGTGAGCATTACTCATAAACGCGGATGGCCAAAAACAATAACAAAGACCTGAGTGACGTCATCTGCATACTATCCACAGATAGTTCGAAGATGACGTCACTCAGGTCTTTGTTATTGTTTTTTTGCTATCCGCGTTTATGAGTAATGCTCACTGAACTGTATTAACCTGACTATAGATAGAATGCGCTTGGCCAAGGAGTTCACAACATTGCCATCCGGAAGTATAACGGACCAACACACAAACTCTGTGTAACCATGAACTTTTATAGTCTGGATAATACAGTTTAGTGAGAACAACTCACAAACGCGGATGGCAAAAACAATAACAAAGGCCTGAGTGACGTCATCTGCATACTATCTATAAACGTTCATGGATACACACGGTTTTGTTTGTTGGTCCGTTATACTTCCGGATGGCAATGTTATGAGCTTCTTAGCCAAGCGCATATTATCTATAGATTGTGTGCGCTTGGCTAAGAAACTCACAGCATTACCATCCGGAAGTATAACGGACCAACATACAAAATGTATAACCTTGAACGTTTATAGTCTGGATAATACAGTTTAATGAGATTTACTCATAAACATGAATGGAAAAAAATAATAACAAAGACCTGAGTGTGTCGCCATTGTTAACTCATAGCCTGACACTGACCAAAAAATGACGTCAAAAGAGAAGTCTGTGGCCGCAAAAACAAAAACAAATCGTGAGTTGTATTCAATAGTTCAACCAATGGAATCACTTGTTCCTTTGAGCTCTACTAACGACAACTCACTAGGTGCGGCATAAACCTAAAAATGACGAAAAACTATAAGTCCTAGTGGGTTCTCGTGGAAGGCAAAAATATGTTAACGATGGCTACGCTAAGACCCACTAGGACCCATATTTTGACGTTATTTTTAGGTTTGTCGACCTTAGTGAGTTGTCGTTAGTGGTGCTCAAGGAAACAAGTGATCCTATTGGTTGAAATGTTGAATACAACTCACGATTTGTTTTCTTTTGTGGCCACAGCCTTGTCTTTTGACGTCATTTGTTGCTTATTGTCAGGGTATGGGTTTACAAACGCTACGGTTTAAGCGTGGCTTTCGTAAACTCATGGCCTAATCGTAGCCATCGTTAAGTTATAGCCTGACACTGAAACCCAAATAGACTGGCCTTTTGATGTCATTATTTGGTTTTTGCACCGCTTAGTGAGTTGCCGTTAGTAGTGCTCATGGAAACAGGTGGTCCCATTGGCTGAACTATTGAATACAACTCACGATTTGTTTTCTTTTGTGGCAAAAGACTAGCATTTTGACGTCATTTTTTGGTCAGTGTCAGGCCATAACTTTACGAAGGCCACGGCCTGATTCTGACAAACACATGACGTCAAAAGACACGTCTTTGTCTATTTTAAACAGCCACGTCTCCCTGACAGATAGAGCAAAGAATCTTGGTTTTGTTCTCGACGACTCTTTAAGTCTGGAACACCAAATTAATCAGATGGTGAGGACCATAAATTTTGAATTAAACAGATTCCAAATGAAACGGTTTCTCCCATCCAACCAGCTTAAAGCAGTTGTCTGTGGTCTCATTCTTTCACGCCTCGACTATTGTAATTCGCTATTGGTGGGCCTTCCTGACAAGAAAGTTGGCAAACTACAAAAGGTACAGAACAGTGCAGCCAGAATTGTTCTGGGCATTAGTCGACACGAGAAAACACGTGTAAAAACTATGCTTAGAACACTACGCTGGCTGCCCGTTCGAGCCAGAATCGAATACAAAATTGCCCTATTTTCTTTCAATGCAATAAATTCCCGATCTCCTAGCTACATTCAAGAGCTTGTGGTCCCCTACTCCCCAATTCGCCAGCTTAGGTCATCGGAGATCCAGCTACTAAAAGTGCCTAAAACACGGCTTACTAATGTCGGCGATAGATCTTTTTATAAAGCAGGACCTAACATTTGGAACTCGCTTCCTTTGTCAGTAACGCTCACGGACAGCGTAGAAAATTTAAAGAAAAATCTAAGGACTCATCTTTTCCAGAAATTTTATCCTAGGCATTTTCTTATTGATGAATAAATTATACGTTTTATTTTTTGATTCCATTTTGTTGAATGCCATTTTCATTTAGTAAAACTTGCAAAGTTAGCGTGTGCAACAGTTGTGTGTGTCTGTTTGGCGAGGTACGAATGTGTTTATGATTTGACAAGTATATTGCAAAGCGCTTTGAGGCATCGGAATTTAGCGCTATAAAAGAACACTTTATTTTTATTAGAAAACAAATCGTGAGTTGTATTCAACAAATGGGATCACTTGTTTCATTGACCACTACGGAAGACAACTCACTAGGCGGTCCACAAACCTAAAACTGACAGTAAAATATGGGTCTTAGTGGGTTTTCGTGTCTGGCTATGAGCTTACGATGGCTACTTTTCAAGCGTCAATGTCGGCACTTAAAATTATAAAAGCAGAAATACAACTATTAGGAGTCATGACCAAGGATTTAGGTGTGGTCTTTTAGAGAACGTAATAGAAGGTTGTGATTTTTTTCCCCCTGAAGACTTTCCGCTTTTGATCTACTTTACTTTCTTGTTAAATATTTTTGTGTGTTGGTAAATTCTTCTGTAGATTTTGTGAGTAATTGACCAAAAACGCGTGGCATGAAAATGTTTATTCCATATTATGAAATAATTTGGTTATTGTTTTCCCTTCTTTGTTTTCTGTTTAGAAGAAGAAGAAGAGAAAAAAAAGGGGGGGGGGGGGGATAGAAGAAATTGTGTTTTGTCAAAGTCGGATAGAGTTGTCACGTGACGGACTGTTGACTGTCTTGATTGAATGCAACTGACTGACAGACCGGTGCAAGATACGAAAACCGGTTTTATGTGCTGGAGTGTTTGCTCAGTAATCTCGGGAGTTTGTTCTAACAAGAAGTATTGTTGAAATCGTGGGGAGAAATTACCTGAGACTTAACGGAATGATAAAGCAAGTCAGAGGGAGGAATGTGGGACGAGGGGTAACGATGATACACCAAATGTTGGAAAGTCGTGAGAACGGGAGCTATCTATATTATTCAGATTTTCGTTTAAACCGAGACATCGATCACGTGATTTGTGAATTATGTTGCTGTCTAACGATTGGATCATTTTAATAGATGTAAACTTTGCGTTAAAATATTTGACTTTATTTGAGAAAAAAAAATTTAAAAGAGAGAGAGAGAGAGAGAGAGAGAGAGAGAGAGAGAGAGAGAGAGAGAGAGAGAGAGAGAGAGGGAGAGAGAGAGAGGGGGAGAGGAGAGAGAGGGGGGGAGGGAGAGAGGGGGGGAGGGAGAGAGAGGAGAGGGAGAGAGGGAGGGAGAGGGGCGAAGAGGAGAGGAGGAGGAAAGAGGGGAAGGAGAGAGAGGGAGAGAGAGGGAGATAGAGAGAGAGAGAGGGAGGGAGAGAGGGAGAGAGAGGAGAGGAGAGAGAGAGAGAGAGAGAGAGGAGAGAGAGAGGAGAGAGAGAGGAGAGAGGAGGAGAGAGAGAGAGAGAGAGAGAGAGAGAGAGATGGAAGAGAGAGGAGAGAGAGAGAGGGAGAGGGGGGAGAGAGAGAGAGATTGTTCTAAAAAAAAAAGTACAGCTTAACTTTTTCATAATTCTAGTAGAAACATTTGATTTTTAATTCACTTTTTCAATTTAATCCGAAATAATACCAGCTTGGCAATGCTGGTCACCTATTTAAATTTTAAATAACAATAAAGAAAAAAATACCGTTATAATCTTAAAAATAATAAGATCCAGCTAATAAAAGTGCCAAAAACACGGCTTACTAATTTCTGTGGTAGATTTTTTTATGAAGCAGGACCTACCATTTGGAACTCGCTTCCTTTGTCAGTAAGGCTCACGGACAGCGTAGAAAATTTTAAGAAAAATCTAAAGACTCATCTTTTCCAGAATTTTTTATGTCCTAGGCATTTTCTTATCGATGAATAACTTATACGTTTTATTCTTTGATTCCATTTTCTTGAATATCAATTTCATTTTGTAAAACGTGCATAGTCAGTGTGTTCGACTGTTGTGTGTATCTGATTGGCTCGGTACGAGTGTGTTTATGGTTTGATAAGTATATTGTAAAGCGCTTTGAGGCTTCGGCATTTAGCGCTTTATAAAAGAACACTTAAAGCACTCAATAGTATGAGCTAGTCTTTTTTATGTATAGATAGAATGCGCTTGGCCAAGGAGTTCACAACATTGCCATCCGGAAGTATAACGGACCAACACACAAACTCTGTGTAACCATGAACTTTTGTAGTCTGGTTAATACAGTTTAGTGAGAACAACTCACAGACGCGGATGGCAAAAACAATAACAAAGGCCTGAGTGGCGTCATCTGCATACTATCCATACAATAGCACATTATTATACCCCGATCTTTATTTTTTATTTTACCTACCATTTGCTTTCTGAAGTAAGCATACATTAAAAATTCATAAAAGCTCTATCATAAATACTGCTTAATGATCTGCGCGAGAAAAAAAAGTGATGACGTCATTTAACAACTAGAGAGAGAGAGAGAGAGAGAGAGAGAGAGAGAGAGAGAGAGAGAGAGAGAATGAGAGCAGAGAGAGAAAGAGAAAGTGAGACACACAGAGAGAGAGAGAGAGAGAGAGAGAGAGAGAGAGAGAGAGAGAGAGAGAGAGAGAGAGAGAGAGAGAGAGGGAGAGAAGGAGGGAGAGGGAGAGAGTTGATCTGCCGTGATATGAGAAAAAGACGCATAACGGGAAAACCTACTTTTTCAGGAAACGCAAAAAACCGTTTTACTTAATAACATTGCAACTATTGGCTCGAATCTAAAAGAATTAATAGGTAATTAAAGAATATTTTTTTTGTTATTTTATTCATGGAACTTGAAAACTAAAATATTTGTATTAACTGTGTAATTCACCAAAAGACCTTTTGCCAAATCCATGATTGAAAATTGATTGACACATGTCTTTGACAGATAGACGCAAAAATATTATGCGTCCATCGCACTTTCGGATGTGTATCCAGTGTGTGACAAACGGACGCATATTGTTTTTGCGTCTGTTTGTCATAGACATGGGCTAGTTTAGCGGTAATGTGCATATTGATATACAGTGTCATGTGAGGACGCATATCGCCCATTGTTAAGCTATAATAAGCAAAAACACCATAATCACGGGTCCCTTGAATAATCGGAAGAAACCAATCAAAAACATATAGGATATCAAGCTGAACATGCTTTATTATTTCAGAACAATGGCACCAGTCATGTAAATTTTCATAATAGTTTCATTTGCAGTGATTTGATTAGCATTATTTGTATAACTAATACTAACTCTCTTTCTCTCCCTCTTTCGTTATAGTTCACTAACATGGAGTTTGCTTTTGTAATCATCGCTAATATTATCACATACATATTATACATTCCATCTCTTCTATTTAGATAATGAATTGAATCATTACTTAGGTGTAAACGTTGCGTGCTTGTACACATTGTTTGGAAGAGCAACGTTTCCAACTAGTCAGTGAATGATGAAGGGACATTCACTTGTAGGATTTGCAAAGAATTTTACTCGTGGAGCTGGTTGGTAGGTCTATCCAGTACTTTCGTCTATTGGGGCGGAGGGGGGAGGGGGAGGGGGGCGTCAAACCCACAAGTTGTTTCACGATCTCATCCTTCTTGTAAATCCTACACCCCTGGGTTTTGTACGAAACTTTGGCGTACAAACAAATCCGCGTTTCAGAATGTCACATTCGTTGAAGGTATCTTCTTCAAAGCTATTTTGAAGAAGAGTGTCTTTGGTGACCCTCGCCTGAATTCAGCACAAACAATCTTAGCTAGGTAGGGACGATTGTAAGCTTTGCTCAACAGATAACTACTGACTCCAGAATCCCAGTTGGCAAAGTCATTAAACCTCAACGGCATTGTCTGGCAGCCTGCTTCTACGACACATTCTTCAAATTCATTGAGATCAAAGATTTTGCCGTCTTTCCGCCTCAGAACTCTTTGGATTCCGGCATGGGTGGAATCAGCTGCCATAAAAGTATGACCAGGCTCTAAATAGTTGATTGTGATGGTGCTTGCTTTTGTAGTAGTCTAATCATACAAGATGAAGTAACATAGTATAAAGGGTATACTTTATAATTTGGGCGCTACAGTTATCCAGTCAGAGTGTCACAGATTCGGCATCACGCTTATATATTAAGTAAGAAGCTGATGCAAGGTCTTCATCTTTTCGTGCTAAAATTGATTCATTCCATATCACGGCAATGTCCTTTTCACTTTTTTTGCAGTCCACTGGTGCAAATGTCTCTTTGAATAAGACCAATCTGCTTGTGAACATGGTTCTGTTAAACTGATTCATTCTCGGCAGCAAAATCACTTTTTGCAGATCAGCGGCAAACACTGGATGGGCTGTGTTGGCGTTTTCGTTCTTGTCTGCATCCCGTTGATACCTCTCTAGCATTTCTGTATCGTGTCCGATGGATGATTATATCGGCACACGGTTCACACCTTTCTTCACAGTTGCATAGTTGTTTGTGCAACAAGAAGGACTTACATTTTTCACATTCTTCTTGAACAAGGCTTGTGAGATGTTAAGTTCTTTAAATGCAGAATAGTAGAGTTTCTTTGATATGGATTTTCCATTGACTGCGCAAAAGTTTTCGTGCATATCATTGATGATCAGATCAGATGGTAAATATCTCCTGAAAAGCGCGTGTTCACGTCTATAATGAAAAATGCTTGTTTTATATTTCTCTATGTGTTCATGGATAATGCTGTGGTCAATCTTGTGCCAGGGACTATGACGTCCACGATTGTCAACAAGGGGTACTTCTATGACATTGTTTTCGTTAACACCAACATCCTTGAAAGCGCTCCTTATCAGTTTGCCATTATTAGCTTTGAATCCGAGAGTAGTAAAGAAGAGCTTTTTGCACACAGGATGGAAGACTCCATCTTCCTGTTTCATTGTATATTTGCATGTACATGACTAGGCAATTTTCTCCTTGGAAAGAATGCCTTCGCACTGATCTCTGCATTCTGTTTTACTTACCCAAGTCCGTACAAATTTGCGCTGGTCCTTCCAATCCTCTCCCCAAAACATCTGTTAAGCTCCCGTCGCTGGTACTCCAAGAATCTGTCACGGCATTTTTTGGAGCAGGTCGGCGCACAACCTTCCAAGACCGAATGCTTTTCTCTCATTCGCAAAAGCTTGTGTATTTCCTAGTCTGCTTTTTGTATCCGCGTCTTGTGCTTTCTCTTTTTGAGTGAGTAGAACTGTCTCTATCTCTAGATCTGGTGTAGTCATTGTTTCACTCTGCTATCGTGGTCTCTGTAATCGATGACACACCTGGAACATGCTCTCCTTCAGATATTTCTCCTTAACCGGTAAAGGATGCCGGCGTGGCAGTTTCGGACAAATACTCTTCCTCTTCAGCAAATGGAACTCTAGGGGCAGTGGTTTCGGCGACATATTTAGAAGCAAGTTCCAAATACATTTCAAATTCTGAGTCACTATCTAAACTTTGTTTCTCAATGGTAAATTCAACACAAAATCCATATCGTTTGCATCTGCTTCTTTAATCTCAACAGCCAGTTTACGTACTTCTACTGCAGATTTTCATATCGGTGTTTAGGTAAACCTATCTAGCTCGTCTCCTCCGTTTTTCTTGTTGTCCGTGGTTTCTTTAAATCTTTTCCTCTCTGCTTTTATGACACTCATACATCATGTAATTCCTCCTGATAGAGGTTTCACTATTGATCTGAGCTAGCTGTTTCAATGGAATGTCAATATCTGAATCACCGGAGTCTGATTGTCATGATTTATTTAATCTGGGTTGGCTGAGGTGGAGGTACCGGTGGCCTTTTTAGGGGTTCGATCATATCTGATGAAAGAGATATAAATATGGATATTCAAAAATTGAACGGGAGTGGACTTATTCATTAAAATAATCTTTATCATAAAGTAACGTTGTTATGATATGATATTGAGTTACAGTTGCTTGCCTTTCCCAAAAGAATATTGAAACAGGTTATTGAGGGCTAATTGGATGCATAGCTAGAGACGTATTGTCTCAGTAGTTAAGGTTTTCACTTTGAATCAGAAGGTACCGAGTCCGACACAGTCCTAGGTTGGTTTTCAGGCCCGATTGGTTTTATGTCCACTGTCCTGATCCCAAGCAAGGGGGGGGGGGGGGGGGGGGGGGGGTGCGCAGTGCGCACTTTAGTAGAAAGCTGGGGGGGAGGGGGGGAGGGGGTGTTCATTTTCACCAAAGAAGGGGGTTTGACCGAAGAATTCAACCACAGCAAATTACAGGGACAGTATTTTTTCTATTTAAGAATGAATTTTAAGTTTAATAAGATCAGAAGGAGGGAGGGGAGGTTCGCGAAAATTCCGAACATTAATGGATGGGGGGGGGGGGGGGCGTCTATTTGATACACTAGAATACTACTACTACTACTACTACTACTACTACTACTACTACTACTACTACTACTACTACTAACTACTACTACTACTCCTACTACTACTACTACTACTACTACTACTACTACTACTACTACTACTACTACTATTGTACATACAAATGCTTTCACTGCTACTACTAATACGACTACTACTTATTCTACAACTTATACTTTCATAGTGATATAACGATGATGATTAAAATAATAACATTAATATTAATAATTGTCATCATAATGATAATCATAAATATAGTACATGTAATAACAATAACAGTAGTGCTATTAGCATGTAAATCAACATTTGTCTAAGTTAAATATCAGAAACACAGATAAACCGTCAATAGCAAATAATTATTAAACATCCTCACTAATATATGACAAGTAATTATATGATTATATACATAAAATCTTTGATCACTTGAATAGGAAAAGGATAAAACTCACCCGAGGAAATGAAGAATTCACACCAAAACAACAATTTACTCGTACGTCTTTGATGATTGACTATTTGATGAAAATTGGAGAACAATGATATGTTCTTTTCATCGTCACCAGTCGTAATACAAACGGACGCATATATCTTAATTTTTGGAGAGTGTCTTGGCAGAAAGTCGCATATCCGAAATGCGTCTTTTTGTGAAAGACAAATTATGTCATTCGGTGGACGAATAAGAGAAAAAGACGCATATTACAAAATGCGACCTTCTGTCATATCCACATTCAATATGCGTCGATCTGTCATTCCTCGAAACGAATTTAAACCAAATTAGGTCAAGTCGCATATTTTCAAAATGAAACAGCTTTTTTATTTTCAATGATTGAGTTACCAAACCCAGATAGAAAAATGCGCCTTTCTCTCAAGTATGTGAATCCCAGAAAATGTCAATTTGACCTAGATACCGATATGCGTCTTTCTTCCCTATCACGGCAGTGATGATCTGCTCGAAAAAGGTAGCTGCGGAATAACGTAGTGCTTGCCAATTGAATGGAAATGAATAGTCAGGGGGATAGAAAGGGCTAAATGGCAGAACATAATCTCATTGGTTATTGCTTTGCAACGCTAGAACCATCAAAAGGGAATAATACTGTGATACCAACATACTGGTTCCAATATCCTTGGAAGTGTGAATCCAGTCCTCCGTAGAACTGTATATATGCATAGTGATTGCATCTTATTTTCTAGCCTAAATAAACGCTGGTCGTCAATAAAGATCATCCATTCTCGGTCTTAGAATCTGACTATGCATCCTGCAGAGGTTGACGTTTTTGTCCAGTTTGAGGCTGTCAACGAGCAACATCTCTACAAACTCAAAGCTACAAATATCCCTACAACATCCCTAAAACTCCAAACTACAAACATCCCTACAACATCCCTACAAACTCCAAACTACAAACATCTCTCCTACAACATCCCTACAAACTCCAAACTACAGACATACTTACAACATCCCTACAAACTCCAAACTACAAACATACTTACAACATCCCTACAAACTCCAAACTACAACCATCCCTACAACATCCCTCCAAACTTCAAACTACAACCATCCCTACAACATCCCTCCAAACTTCAACCTACAAACATCCCTACAACATCCCTAAAAACTTCAAACTACAAACATCCCTCCTACAACATCTCTACAAACTTCAACCTACAAACATCCCTACAACATCCCTAAAAACTTCAAACTACAAACATCCCTCCTACAACATCTCTACAAACTCCAAGTACATGAGGGAAGCCGCGGACAGATCGTCGTAGAGGCATATGATAGGCAACGTGCATATTCCGATATAATACCGTTTCAGATGATGGGTCACATTAGATATTCTTACATTCCCTTAAGTAGTGCGACTATGTGGCCTTGTGGTATGACACTCGCTTTCAGATCGGAAGGTCCTGGGTTCAAGCCTTGCTCGGCGCATTGTTGGGTCATTGGAAAAGACTCTTTACTCACATTCTCTCACCGTACTCAGATGTAAAATGAGTACCTGGCCATTAACAGCATTGTCTCTGTCCGAAAAAAAATGAAATATCGCATCACAGGCGTCATGTCTCGTTCTACATGTTAAGTGTTTTGTTGGCTAGGGACCCCTTGTAAAAAGCTTTGAGCACGTTTCGTGGATATTGTGCTATATAAAAGCTTATTTTTGGGGGGATTTTTTCCTTACATTTTTCTTTTTATTAAAAAAATACTATAGAGCGGTTGCTGGGTTCCTCTATATATAGAATGCGCTTGGCCAAGGAGTTCACAACATTGCCATCCGGAAGTATAACGAACCAACACACAAACTCTGTGTAACCATGAACTTTTATAGTCTGGTTAATACAGTTTAGTGAGAACAACTCACAAACGCGGATGGCAAAAACAATAACAAAGGCCTGAGTGACGTCATTTGCATACTATCTATATGCCCATTAATGCACGCTTGTATATTGGAATCATAGCAACAAGGGGTACTAATTTTTGGAGGCCTTGAACTTTAGTGACACCGATTGCAAACAACAAACTAAGGGAAGTAATCGATGATTATTAGTCGCGCAAGAATACAATCAATGTAATTGTTTGTCTATAAATGGCATTTTCTCTTAATTAAAGATTCCATTAAAAAATTACACAATTTCTGAATTTATTCCATAGAAATCTTTGCTGACTTTTATTTTTAAATGGTAGGAGTAATTAAATAATTTATGAACTTGTATGGTGTTTGACACTCGTTCGTGATAATAGCACTCCTAGAGTGGTGCTATGGTCAAGAACTTGGTGCCGAAACCAATACAAGTTGAAAAATTAAATAATATTCCACTCCTCTCCCGAAATAGTAACGCGTAATGATATCAAGTTTATAATAATAATAATATGTGACGTCAGATTATCAAACGTTCAATTTCACTAAAATTAGATTTTTGAGAAAAGAAATATCATCTAAATATTTTTGAAAATGTGTTTTACTTTTACTCAGAGATGACGAAATTGGAATCGATTGACGGGTAGAATCAAATTTCTTACACTCTTGTGTTTTGGAATTCGAACTTGGTTCACAACGCGCACTAGCAATCTCGTGCAGCGGTTGGGAACACGTCCGGAATTCCAGAAAGCAAGAGTGTAAGAATCGTATATTATTCCAGTCCTCTCAATGGAAAACCCTATCATTTCCTGGTAAATACGTAATCGTTGAATAATGCTTTGAACGCGTTGAATTTAAAAAAAAAATAGTCAACGATTGCAAAATATTTTCGCTCATTTTATAGGTTTAAAATAATGTGTAAAAGTCAGCGAGCTGAATGGCAATACAAAATTTCAATCTTTTGGTGCGAATGAATACAAATCCAACGTTTTTCATTTTTGGGTCAAATTTTCATTTAAATAGACTCAGAAAAACACAAATTATGGCAAATCGAAGTTCTACTCTACTATACAATTAGTCATGAAATATCTAGAATCTTACTTGGAGGGATGGATTAAATATGTATTCTTTCATTTAATTGTGTTTATTAAAGTCGTTATTTTTTCATCGTGCAATAACACATACTTGCAAGCTCGTAGTGTTATTTGCCACGATAAAAAAACGTGTTTAATAAATACAACAAAATAATAATAATAATAATAATAATAATAAATAATAATAATAATAATAATAATATAAAAATAATAATAATAATAATAATAATGAAAGAATCGTATATTTTATCCATCTGCTGAACGTCGACATAACACCAGAGAGAGTCCCTGGCCCACATTTTTACAGAACACCAAATTGGGCATTTTAGGATTGAAATATTTTGATGGTGATTAATTTTTAATGTGTAGGTACATATGCTTCAGTGTATTTTGTACGTCTGTCACTCTGTGTGTGTGTGTGTGTGTGTGTGTGTTTGTGTGTGTGTGTGAGAGAGAGAGAGAGTGAGTTAAATGTAAATCGCTGCAGAGATCTTTTAAGTGGATGCTTAAGCGCTATAGAAATATATTATTATTATTATTATTATTATTATTATTATTATTATTATTATTATTATTATTATTATTATTATTATTATTATTATTATTATTATTATTATTATCATGATTAAAACTATTATTATTATTATTATTATTATTATCATCATCATCATCATCATCATCATCATCATCATCATCATCATCATCATCATCATCATCATCATCATCATTATTATTATCATTATTATTATATTATTATTATTATTATTATTATTATTATTATTATTATTATTATTATTATCATTAGTTTTGGTACGTTTTATCCGGCTGGCGGATGTTGTGAATGTTTTAGCTAAACGCATAGCATAGCAGTAATACAGTCTATGATAAATTATGTATAAAACAGTTTTTAAAAAAGACGAGCCAAAGGTTGTGAATGACACCCCAAACCCCAAAATACACACTGCAACCCCCACCCCCACCCTCTCTCTCCCGCCCACAAACACACACTCATACATACCCTCTTCCCACCCAGTCTAGGGTACCTATTTGGTTTGTGTGTCCAGTGTCCAGTGCTGCACGTCAAATCTGGTCAGTCCAGATTTTCTAGTGTGTGTCCATCCACTTTCTGTAGTGGAAGAGTCGAGGTAAGTTGTGTTGCACGTATCAGGAATCGGGGGATTTTAATTTAACACTAATTTTGTTTGACTATTTATTTAGCGTATTATATTAAAAATTGAGCATTTTATTGGGCTTTTTTCTGACAAAGACAAAGCTGTTACAGGTAAAATACTCATTATACACCTGAGTACGCTGAGAGAATGTGAGCAAAAACCTTTCTAGGGACTCAACTTTGCATTGACCAGAACAGGACTCGAACACGGGAGCTACCGGACTGAAGTCGAGGGTCATACCACAAGACGACAGAGCCGCACACAACATCGGCTTATCAGAGAAGAGCGAGCAATATGATTCAATAGTCTGATGTCACGTCCGTCTAGCAACGAGCAGTTTGGTTCTAAACAAAGAAAATCGGTACTTTTTATTCTTCATGCTGGCAAGAACATTTCTTGCGTTAGTCTAGTACCCTATCCAAAGGGTAGAAAGCAATTGCACTTGTCCATTTCACGCTATAGAAACCGGGTATATTATAAACTCCGGTTCCCTGGACCAGATGATTCTGAAAAAGTATCACCGCTTCAACACAATATCATGCAGGATTGAGTTAAATCCTAAAGATTGAATTTCCAACAAAAAACAAACAAAAAACATGTAACTTTTGTAACATATTTATGTTTTAATGAAGAGAATGACTACAGTTTTATGTAGTGGGAAAAATTAACAATTCACATTTGTTGCTGATCGCCTGAAAACGGTAATATGTGGGGATAAATCAGAGGTCTGACCCGCCCAAATTTAAATAAAACATGGCGCGCAAAGCTCGTATGTAGATTTCAGAGGTTTGATCCGTCGATCGTGAAAATCGAGACTTCAGAGGTTTGATCCGTCGATCGTGAAAATCGAGACTTCAGAGGTTTGATCCGTCGATCGTGAAAATCGAGACTTCAGAGGTTTGATCCGTCGATCGTGAAATCGAGACTTCAGATGTTGGATCCGCTGACCATCGACTTCCAATTTGAAAGAACCAGAAACACAAAATGTTAATTTTTGTCAATTAACCCAGTCCTTACCAAACATAGGAAAATCGTCAGATTCATTACGATGCAACCAACAATTTATTTTCTTATTATGATTTCATTTTGTTATAGTTATAGCTATAAAAACTGGACATTGTGTTGCAGAGCTCATTTTTCTGAACAAAATATAGAATATACTCGTTACTATACTGTTTGAAAAATCTATTTTATTGTTGGGTGACTGTGAAGTTTCGGGTAAAATTCTGAAAATAGCTGGTAAGGAGAGAGTTAAAGAAACTATTGTTACTGTCAATGGGGATGATCTATATTATCATTCCATGTGCTCGAGGCCATTGGTCACATTGCAAAATGTGCTCAAAATGACCAACATCGTGAAAAGTGTTCACAGTTTGAGAAATTTCCATCGTAACAATTGATCATTTTCCTCAGCATGACTCATCGGTATGTTTACAACTTTCATAAACAAAGCAACGTGTTAACATTTATTGAGAAATGTCCAATCATTGTACAGCAACAAATCATGTGATCGATGACTAGGTTGAATGAAAACATAAATATAGATCACTCCCATTACATTATACTCACATAACAACTAACTTAACTCACCTACTCGCATCGTATTTTACTACAAATAGGACAGAGACGCAGTGACGTCACCCCTTCCTCTCTTCTAGTTCAAAACTCATTGGAAGTGTGCAAACAATTCTCCGAAGTAAATAGTGAACGATGAATAGGTTACTAATTGAATGATAAGGTGGCATAATTATTTTAGTAGCAGGATAATGGGAGGTAGATTACATAAAAGAAGGAAGATGGACAATCTTTATTAACGACCAGCATAATTCATTTAGGCTAGAAAATAAGACGCCATCACTCTGACACCAGAAGATCTTTTACACAAGTTGTGTATCCAGTCCTCTGGAGAACTGGTTTCACACTTCCATTGAGAGAGGAAAGAGTATTATGACATCACACTGTTCCTCACCATTTGAAGGGACCAGTAAAATAAAAATCAAGCTGTTGTCAATCAAATAAACTATTTAATTGTACATTATAAAACACAAGAATAATCTTTATTCACGTACTTATACCATTGTTTAAAACTACAAACTTCATTTTTAGCATCGATATTAACTATTTCCTTACCAAATTATTTTCAGTATTTTCTCAAAATGGCAGACTTACCCAGCGAATAAAAGATTTTTTTATCTCAAACAAGCTCTCTAGAAAAAAAATTTGTGTTCTTTGTGATTAAACAAAGATCATTTTTCAACGTTTTTGATGTACAAAATAAATCAGAATAAGAAAAATGTATATTGTGTTGTAACAAGTGCAACGAGTTCGCTGAAGGTGGTAAGGAGAGATCGATAAAGCATCAGTTCTCCAGCAATTGCAATGGCTTCCTGTTAAGTTTGGGATAGAATGTAAGCTGCTGTGCTATGCTTTTAGATGTCTGGATGGATTGGCACTTGAATATTTGCAGGAACAAATTTACAAAATAGGAACCATCTCGAACCATAATGGTCATCTAATTCTCTCCTTTCCAGCACTTTTCAGGGTTTTCCCCAAAACTTCACACCCAACTAATACAAAACTAGATTTTTTATCACTCAAACACAATAGCAGTAAGTTCTTGTGATAAATAATTTGTTTAGCAAAACATACTCTACAACACACTGTTCATCTTATTTAAATCTTATGATGTACAAGAGAAATTTGAATAAGAAAAATGTTGGTTGTTGGTTGACAATTTTCCTAGAGATAGAACGAAGGTGACGTCACTCGCATCTTTGTTGTTTTTATTTTTTGCCACTCGCCTATATGAGTAATTCTCACTAAACTGTATGAACCAGACTATAAACTTTCATGGTTACACACAGTTTTGTGTGTCGGCCCGTTATACTTCTGGGTGGCAATGTTGTGAGCTTCTTAGCCAAGCGCATCCTATCTATAGATGATAAAGAGAGGGTTTAATCGATCGATATTTGAAAGACGAGTTTTCTGGCCAATTTTTAAAAAACGTGTCTTTCCAGAGTACGGCAGTTAACAGGTTAAATAATAAACAAACGAAAAACAAAAGCCGAAAAATAAACCCAATACAGGAAACTAACAACAGCACCAAAGATACAAATTCAACAAAACAGTCCAAAATACGCCCCCCCCCCCAAAAAAAAGGGAAAAATAAACAATAACAAGTAAAAACCAAAACAAGGTATAATGATAATAATAATAATAATTATAATAATATAATAATAATAATAATAATAATAATAATAATAATAATAATAATAATAATAATAATAATAATGATAATAATAATAATAATAATAATAATAATAATAATAATAATAATAATAAAATAATAATAATAATAATAATAATAATAATAATAATAATAATAATAATAATAATAATAATAATAATAATAATAATAATAATAATAGATCTGTATTGTTCATAAATATGGCAATTTGTCATTTGGTTACAACACTTTTTTAAAACCTTGTATGATAACAATAACATTGAACATATATTTCTCACTCCTACTTATTCTCTCTCTTATATATAGTGCAACCAAACGCAATTACACTTTTAATCAATGAGTCATAAACTCTTAACAAAGTTTTCCTCCTTACTTGAAATGTTCTCAACTTCCTTAGGATGTTTAATCTTTGGGCAACTTTCTTAGAAATCCCGGGTTTGAGAGTTTTTGCCAAGCTGAGGGTCATTTCAATCGATCGATATCTGAAGGACGATTATTCTGGCCAAATTTTTAAATAATATGTGTTTTTCCAGAGTACGGCGGGATTGGCTCTCAAGGAATGATGAATAGAAAATCAAGTTTTGCTGCGTGGTTACTAAAATTTATGGATAATAGTTGTCATTATCAATAGTGTTTTTTGTTATGATGAGGATGATGATGATGATGATGATGATGATGGTGGTGGTGGTGGTGGTGGTGGTGGTGGTGATAATGATGATGATGATGATGATGATGATGATGATGCTGGTGGTGGTGGTGATGATGATGATGATGATGATGATGATGATGATGATGATGATGATGATGATGATGATATTACTATAATCATAAAATAGAGTTATTATCCTTTTACTACTGTCTATAATTTTACCTTTTTAGGAATCCAAGATGGCTACCGTTCTATTGCTAGCCGTCTCACTTGTGGCCCTTGCGTCTGCGTGTGACATCTGCGGTGACCCGAATCATCAGATGTCGTCACCATGGCAACAGCAGGGTGGCATGATGTCGTCATGGCAACAACAAGGACAACAAGAACAACAGAAACAGCAACAAATGATGATGATGATGCAAATGATGAACCAGATGATGCAACAGAAGAATTGGGGTAAGGATTTTGAAGTGGTTGCAAAACTCTCAGGGGGTTAAAAATGCTCAAAGCGCTTTACAAGGGGTCCCCGGCCAACAGCAACACTTAACATGTAGGACGGGACATGACGCCTGTAAGGCGATATTATATTTTTTTTTGGACAGAGACAACGCTGTTAATGGCCAGGTACTCACTCTACACCTGAGTACGGTGAGAGAATGTGAGTTAAAGAGCCTTTTCCAAGGTCTCAACTTTGCACCGAGCGAGGCTCGAACCCAGGACCTTCCGATACGAAAGCGAATGTCATATCACTAGACCACATAGACGAATAGGAGGTTTCGATAGCTTAATCGTTAGATCACTCGACTCACAAGCACAGGAACTGATGCCCATCTCGTGTGCTGTACACCCCACAACCTGTTCACCCAGTATTGTTTCTGTAGCCATGTCTCTCATATCTGTCAGAGAGTCCTTTGCGTTAGCCCTGCCTATTATCCAAAAAATAGCAGGCGATTGCTTTAGATAGTTCGAAGATGACGTCACTCAGGTCTTTGTTATTGTTTTTTGCCATCCGCGTTTATGAGTAATGGTCACTGAACTGTATTAATCTGACTATAAACGTTAATGGATACACACAGTTTTGTGTGTTATACTTCCGCATGGCTTCTGAGCCAAGCGCATACTATCTATAGATAGATCAAAGATGGCGTCACTCAGGTCTTTGTTCTTGTTTTTTGACTCCGCGTTTATGAGTAATGCTCACTGAACTGTATTAACCCGACTATAAACGTTCATGGATACACACAGTTATGTGTGTTGGTCCGTTATACTTCCGGATGGCAATGTTATGAGCTTCTTAGCCAAGGGCATACTATCTATAGATAGTATGCAGATGACGTCACTCAGGCCTTTGTTATTGTTTTTGCCATCCACGTTTGTGAGTTGTTCACAACATTGCCATCTGGAAGTATAACGGACCAACACACAAAACTATGTGTAACCTTAAACGTCTATAGTCTAGTTCAAACAGTTTAGTAAGAATCACTCACAAAAGCGGATGGCAAAATATAATAGCAAAGACTTGAGTGACGTCATCTTCGTTCTATCTATATGTTCCTTCGTGGAATGCCGAGGCGACCAATACTTATGATAGTGGCGGAAGGGCATTATTTTAAATTTTAAAAATAATGAACGATATTTTGGAGGGCAAAAACCAACAAGAACATGGATGGACGATGTAAAAGGCTGGAGTGGACTCTCAGCAACTGAATGTAACCAAAAAGCGTGGAACAGAGAAGATATGGACGGCGTACCATTCCAAGTCGGCCCTTCCTATGAGGTGGCACCGGGAGAAGAAGACGTCGGGTCACAATTTTATAATCTATCTAAATGCTATCTTACTGACCATAAAGGTCAATATCCCTATGTCTATGTTCATTTTTGTATGTAAAAGATGGAGATAAACTTAAACTGGCAAAGTGACGACAAACATTGGGTGTCTCTCATTCCTGAGGTTGAAAAAAAAAGATAAAGCTGAATAGCTTCAACGCTTTTCTAGTCAACTTTAAGTTATTGTAAAATCAATCAATTACAGCAGATATATAGAATTCTCATTGTTTTTTTGTTTTTGTTTTTTTTTTTTTTTTTTGTTTTTCACCCCAGGCAACGACAACTCCAATAAACCCAACCCCACGTATCCTAACAACCCCGGAACTCCGTCTAGACCATCAAACCCAAACAATGGAGGTTAGTCGACGTGTACATATATGCAGGTCTGACATCCGAACCCAAATATGGGCCTAGTTTAACATTGTTGTAATGGACAATATTTTGCGTCATTTTTAGAGATTTCCATTAGAACAATGAGCCCCTAAGGAATTGGGTTATCAGTCGTGCAATTAAGTGCACGTCGAGGTAAGTACAATTGATATAAGAACATACAATTCTTACACTCTTGCTTTTTGGACTTCCTAATATGTTTCCAACCGTTGCAAGAGCTTGCGAGTGAACGTTGGGAACAAAGTATGTATATAATTAATATGTAACAATTTTAATGGCTCATAAATGAAAACGATACATAAACAAGAAGATACGGCCGTTGACCTTTGTCAGACAACAGACAAAACATGTAGTAAATGGCGATAAAGAAATAGAGAGCGGGCGATAGAGAGATAAAGATAGAGATTGAGGAGAGAGATATAGAAAGATAGCGAGAGATAGAGAGAGAGAGAGAGATGGAGAGAGAGAGAGAAAGAAAGAGAGAGAGATAGAGAGCGAGATAGAGAGAGAGAAAGAGAGAGATATAGAGAGCGAGATAGATAGATAGATAGAAGAGTCAGAAAGAGGAAGTTAGATAGAATGATGCACACACACACACACACACACACACAACAATATATATATATATATATTATATATATATATATATATATATATATATAGAGAGAGAGAGAGAGAGAGAGAGAGAGAGAGAGAGAGAGGGAGAGAGAGAGAGAGAGAGAGAGAGAGAGAGAGAGAGAGAGAGAGAGAGATAGATAGAGTTTGTGAATTCTTCATTTCCTTTCATTTGTTGTTTTAGAATGCCAAGGTTTTGCCGATGTCGTCTTCCTACTTGATTCGTCGGCATCGATCGGAGACGAAAACTTTAAGACTCAGCTAAAATTTGTTTCTGACGTGGTTGGAAATTTCCAGCTGGCTGTAAATGGCAGAGACGGCTATCAAGTAAGGCATAGCACATTTGAGCTTTTATATAGCGCAATATCCACTAAACGTGCTCAAAGCGCTTTACAAGAGGTCCTTAGCCAACAGCAACATTTAACATTTTTAGGATGGGACATGACGCTTTCTTAATTTCCTTCTTCTTCTTCTTCTTCTTCTTCTTCTTCTTCTTCTTCTTCTTCTTCTTTTTTCTTCTTCTTCTTCTTTTCTTTTCTTATTCTTATTCATTATTATTATTATTATTATTATTATCATTATTATTATATATTATTATTATTATTATTATTATTATTATTATTATTATTATTATTATTATTATTATTATTATCATTATCCTCATCCTCATCCTCCTACTCCACGTCCTGCTCCTCCTCCTCCTTTTTCTTCTTCTTCTTCTTCTTCTTCTTTAAATAAACCAACTGACTCAGACTTAATACGAGTATTTTGTCAATCTTGCATATCCGAAGACTAAAATGGATTAAAATACTTTCACTTCAGTACATCATTACAAACTTCAATATTCCGTGATGCCCGAAGAAACTAAATAACCATTAATTAAAGGGAATAAGAAGATCCAAATTGATTTACGGAGTTAGATGACATGAACGTTTCGGGTTTCCCCTTTGTCATCGAAAACACGATGAATTGTCCAAGGACTCAACTTTACGCCGTTGTAAGCGCGATTGATTCGAACCGTGAACGCACGTATCAGAAGGATAGCGTGCCATACCACTAGACCACAAGGCCGTTCAATGGATCTTTCGTTTTCTTCTATTTGACATTTCAGTTCAGTGTGGTCAGCTTTGCTCAGGATGCAAAGGAGGAATTCGACCTGAAACATTACAGGAGTACAAGGGCCCTGCAACAGGTGAGGGGAGAGAAAACTAAATGATGGAATGAAAATGATGATGATGATGATGTAAAAAGATGATGAATGATGACAACGACGATGACGATGAGATGATGACTGTGATGATGATGTTGATGACTGTGATGATGATGTTGATGATAATGATGATGATGCTGCTGCTGCTGCTGCTGATGATGATGATGATGATGATGATGATGATGATGATGATGATGATGATGATGATGATGACGACGACGATGACGATTACCCTGACAATAATTCCTTTTCTTTGTCATTGAATTTCCATGACCAAATCTACCCATTCATTCCCAAACCAGACTATAAACGTTCATGGTTACACAGAGTTTGTGTGTTGGTCCGTTATACTTCCGGATGGCAATGTTGTGAACTCCTTGGCCAAGCGCATTCTATCTATAGATAGTATGCGCTTGGATAAGAAGCTCATAACATTGCCATCCGGAAGTATAACGGACCAACACACAAAACTGTGTGTATCCATGAACTTTTATAGTCGGGTTAATACAGTTCAGTGAGCATTACTCATAAACGCGGATGGCAAAAAACAATAACAAAGACCTGAGTGACGTCATCTTCGAACTATCTATAAACAGACTATAAACATTTAAGGTAACACATAACTTTGTGTGTTGGTCCGTTATACTTTCGGATGGCAATTTTTTGAGCTCCTTAGCCAAGCTATAGATAGTATGCGCTTGGCTAAGAAGCTCATAACATTGCCATCCGGAAGCATAACCGACCAACGCACAAAACTATGTGTAACCTTGAACGTTTATAGTCTGGTTAATACAGTTTAGTGAGAATTACTCATTAACTCGGATGGAAAAACAATGACAAAGACCTGAGTGACGTCAACTTCATTCTATCTATAAACGTTCAAGGTTACACATAGTTTTGTGAGTTGATCCGTTATAGATAGTTCGAAGATGACGTCACTCAGGTCTTTGTTATTGTTTTTTGCCATCCGCGTTTATGAGTAATGCTCACTGAACTGTATTAACCTGACTATAAACGTTCATGGATACACACAGTTTTGTGTGTTGGTCAGTTATACTTCCGGATGGCAATGTTATGAGCTTCTTAGCCAAGCGCATACTATCTATACTTCCGAATGGCAATGTTGTGAGCTCCTTGTCAATCAGCTGTCTTTTACTCTAATTTCACACCAATAAGATGTGCGAAAATATTCTGCAATCGTTGAATAAGATTTTTATTCAACGCCTTCAAAATATTATTCAACGATTACGTATTTACTAAAAAATGATAGGGTTTTCCAATGAAAAGGGTGGAATAAAATGCATTTTGAAACGCAGCATAAACCAATATAGCCCTGTGGTTTTTAACGGGATAAAATTGTTATTATCGTCAAGATTTTTGTTTATTCCCCAAATCCCGTTCTCCATGAATATATGAGAGTGAATTAGTCCAGTTCTGTGAACAGAAAAACTTTTCATAACAAACAGTGCTTTCAACCACCCATCAAAACACCAGACAACATGGGTAGGACAAAGGAAAGACCAAACCCAAGACAAAATTGATAACAATACACAACCATATAGACTATATCATATGTCGACACCGCCATAAACACTACTCAACCAACTCGCGATCATACGGTGGTACACTGCTAACATCCGATCACAAACTTGTAAAAACGAATTTCAACATAAATGTGTACAGACAACGAAGACAGAAAGGTAAAACGGCAGTCAAAATAAACACGGCAAAAATAGTAAATGAGCGAGAATGTCGTATTCATTACCAATATGAACTTAACTCAAGTCTATGGAAAATAAAGCAAAACAGCAATCCAAACAATGAATGGAAAGAGACGCAAGCGGCAATGAAATATGCGGGGGAAGAAAGTGCAGGCTCTATTAATACAACTAAGAACAAACCAAATCCAACGCTAACATCGCTATTAACGATCTATCGCGGCAACAAAAAAAACTTAGGATCAGGATACAAAACACGAAAGACTCGGAAGAAATAATAAACCTGAAAACGGAACGAAACAAAATACTGCATTCAATTCGATCACTTACAATAAAACACAGAAACGAGGAATTAGACAAAAAAAGTGGAAGACATAGAAAAGTCCAAAAATAACGCATCGTCTATGTTCAAAGCGACGAAATCTCTGAACCGAAAACCATTCGAGAACCCAAAACTACAGGATAAATTTGGCAAACAGACAACAAATCCCAACGATATCCTTGACATTGTAACTGACCACTTCCAGCAGAAATTTCACAAACAAGTCTCACAAATATCGCCCTTCTCAGGAAACCCTAGAGACCTAAACAACCGCATCACAACAACTGAAGTTAGAAATAGCATAAAGTGCCTAAACAATAACAGATCCCCAGGCGAAGATGAAATTCCCGCTGAATTGCTGAAATGCGGTACCTTCTCCCTGGATCTGAGCATTGCAAATATAATGAACAAAACATTCTCAACACACAGAGACTGGGACATAAACAGCGGTGTCCTAATTACAATACAAAAACCA
>NC_088371.1:29322937-29325437 GCF_034508935.2 Berghia stephanieae
GAAAGAGAGTGTCATACCACTAGACCACATAGCCGCACAGGTAGCCTATATCTTATTTCATTTTGGCCAGGATAATAATAATAATAATAATAATAATAATAATAATAATAATAATAATAATAATAATAATGATGATAATAATAATGATAATAATAATAATAATAAAATAATAATAATAATAATAATAATAATAATAATAATAATAATAATAATAATAATAATAATAATAATAATAATAATAATAATAATAATATTTATTGTCAAATAAAATGCCAATTTGTCATTTGGTTCACACTGTTTGAATTTCAGAATACAAAACAAATATATAGACAAAAACACATTTATAAAATAATAATATATAAATATCAAAATGATAAATGATATATATAAATATCTAAATGATGATGACGTTTCATAACACTTTCGAAAACCAAAACATATTCTCTCTTACACACACACACACACACACACACACACACACACACACACACACACACACACACACACACACACTCCAAACTTGCCAAAGAGCCTCTCAAACCTGTCGGTTTTTTAAACCTGGGACTAGTATTGTCACGTGACTTGAGGGGAAAGAAGTGATAAATGCTTCTCGGCTGTCTGGCCCGATTGTAAGCGATGCAATCATGTTTGTTTTTTAAAAAAAAATTTTGTTATTGGCTGAAGAAGGGTCTTTAGCCCGAAACGTTCTGTGTTCGTTTGTTATTTTGTTTGTTTTCGAAGCCGTTATGTTAATTTTTTATTGATTTTTGTTTTTAGCTTAAGAAGGGTCTGGAGCCCGAAGCGGTCTATTTCTATTTCCTATTTTGTTTGGTTTCGACGCCGTTAGGTTCATTGTTATTGATTTTTGTTATTGGCTGAAAAAGGGTCTGGAGCCCGAAACGTTCTGTGTTCGTTTTCTAAGCCGTTATGATCATTTTCGTTCATTACTTGTTTCCTCAGGCTGATGAGTTACGCAAATCGGGCGCCCTCGTTCTGGCAATCGGAGTCGGAAATGACGTAGACCCCGACGAGCTGGAGTCCATTTCGTCGTCCAAGTCCAACGTGTTCACTGTGGACAACTTCGCCGTTCTCGGTGACATCCGAAAGGCTGTGCAAGAGAGAGCTTGTGAAAGTAAGCCACGTAAACTATTAACTCACTCAACCCTAACATCGGCTATATCCGTAGTTTATACGGGTTAATTTTACCCCATGCCTATTTATTAGATTTTTCTGAGACAAGTTATAAGCGTACTATCAAAGCTAATGTTTTTATATTTTTGTTAATGGTATTTGAACAAAATCTATGTACGTCCAATTTGAAAAGTAGCAAAAATATCTAGGATTGAGTGAGTTAATGCTATGCGTTTAATAAAAAGAAATAATAATTCCCTTTACTCTCCCTGAGGGTAAATTTTTCTTTAGGGTCTATTCCAAGAGAAGACCCAGGCATCAGCCGCAGTGCAGCGCCGCAAAGTGAGGTTAGCCTAGGTGACTTGCTCAAGGCCACACAGCGCGGAGGGTAGTCGAACTCGGTACCTTTCGGGTACGAAGCGAAGACCATACCGCTGAGCCATTGAGGTAAAATACTGAGCAGTGCTGCTTGCCAGATCAATCGTACAATCACACTTAACTGTGTGTAACCCCTACCGTTTATAGCCTGATTGAGATAATTTAATAGAGAACTGATCATCCAACTGGCGGTCTAAAAACAAAAACAAGGGGTAGAGTGACGTCATCATCATTAATTCCATGTAATCATAAAAAAACTTTTTTGTATTCTATGGCCATTAAGCACAAAATTAGCAATCAATATGGTAGATGTACTATCCGATTTCACTGTTTCTTGACTCCCTTCACTATCCACCTTTTTCTTCTTTTCCACATCCTCCTCCTCCCATTCCTCCCATTCCACATCCTCCTCCTCCCATTCCTCTCATTCCTCCTCCTTCTCCTCCTTCCCTCTCCTCCTCCTACTACTAATCATTCTCTTTTTCATCCTCCTCCACCTCCTTCTAATCCTCCAATTCCTCTTTTACGGTCCTAAGCTACTATCATCCTCCTCCTTTTCGTCATCTTCATCCTTCGGCATCTCTCAACGCCCCCCCCCCCCCCCCCGCCCCCATTCCCCCTTCTCTCTTCTCCTTCTTCCAGCTTTTAGTCTTTTACTCACACCTTTTCCATCACTTCCTCATCCATTCATCATATTCCGCTTCCTATTCGTTTTTACTACTACTACTACTACTACTACTACTACTACTACTACTACTACTACTACTACTACTACTACTACTACTACTACTACTACCTACTACTACTACTACTACTACTATACTACTACTACTACTACTACTACTACTACTACTACTACTACTACTACTACTACATACACTACTACTACTACTACTAACTACCACTACACACAACAACATACAACTACTACTATACTACTACTTACTACTACTACTACACTACATAACTACTAACTACTACTACTACTACT
>NC_088371.1:29337937-29360437 GCF_034508935.2 Berghia stephanieae
AGATACTTTAATGTCATTTATAAAGACACAGGTCACGTCGTGGACGTTTCCGGTTTCCTCCATTTTCAACAAAACAAGCTTGAGCTTTTTTATATAGCGCAATATCCACTAAACGTGCTCAAAACCCTTTACAAAGGGTCCCAGGTTAACAGCAACACTTAACATTTAGGACGGGACATGACGCCTGTTAGGCGATATTACAATTTTTTTTCGGACAGAGACAACGCTGTTAATGGCCGGGTAATCATTTTACGTACCCAGGACCTTCCGATCCGAAAGAGAGTGTTACTTTACAAGACCACATAGCCGCACAAATTAAATAAAGATAAATAAGATCCTTATGAGAAATGGAATTAAGAGACAGATTTTCAATTAGTAAAAAAAAAAAAAAAAAAATTAAAATTAAATAAATAAATAAAAGAACATGAAAGAAAAGAACAAAAAAGATGAAATGAAAACGCACCAAACAAATTAATTTTTTTGAGATTTATTCAATTACTCGTAAATTCATAACATAATCAATCAAAATAGTTAAAAAGCAAATAGTTATCTAAAATCATCTAAAGAATTAATCATAACAAAATAAATTCTTTTAAACTTTCTTCCCGAGGAACTGGAACTGAAACAATAATTTAAAAACATCAATAAAAAAAATAAAAAAAAAAATAATAAAAAAAAAAAAAAATAAAAAAAAAAAAAAAAAAAATAAAAATAATATAATAAATAATAATAATAATAATAAAATTAATCATAACAAAATAAATTTTTAAAATTTGAGAATGCAGAATAATTAAAAATCAATATTAACAAAAAATAATAAAAAAAAAAAAATAAAAAAAAAAATAAAATAAAAAAAATAAAAAAAAAAAATAATAAATAAAATAATAATAATAATAATAAAATAAAAATAATAATAATATAATATTATTATTATTATTATTATATATTATTATTATATTATATATTATTATTATTATTATATTAACAACAATAATAATAATAATGAAGAAGAAGAAGAAGAAGAAGAAGAAGAAGAAGAAGAAGAGAAAGAAGAAGAAGAAGAAGAAGAAGAAGAAGAAGAAGAAGAAGAAGAAGAAGAAGAAGAAGAAGAAGAAGAAGAAGAAGAAGAAGAAGAAGAAGAAGAAGAAGAAGAAGAAGAAGAAGAAGAAGAAGAAGAAGAAGAAGAAGAAGAAGAGAAGAAGAAGAAGAAGAAGAAGAAGAAGAAGAGAAGAAGAAAGACGAAGACGAAGAAGAAGAAGAAGAAGAAGAAGAAGAAGAAGAAGAAGAAGAAGAAGAAGAAGAAGAAGAAGAAGAAGAAGAAGAAGAAGAAGAAAGAAGGAAGAAGAAGAAGAAGAAGAAGAAGAAGAAGAAGAAGAAGAAGAAGAAGGAAGAAAGAAGAAGAAGAAGAAGAAGAAGAAGAGAAGAAGAAGAAGAAGAAGAAGAAGAAGAAGAAGAAGAAGAAGAAGAAGAAGAAGAAGAAGAAGAGAGAAGAAGAAGAAGAAGAAGAAGAAGAAGAAGAAGAAGAAGAAGAAGAAGAAGAAGAAGAAGAAGAAGAAGAAGAAGAAGAAGAAGAAGAAGAAGAAGAAGAAGAAGAAGAAGAAGAAGAGAAGAAGAAGAAGAAGAAGAAGAAGAAGAAGAAGAAGAAGAAGAAGAAGAAGAAGAAGAAGAAGAAGAAGAAGAAGAAGAAGAAGAAGAAGAAGAAGAGAAGAAGAAGAAGAAGAAGAAAAGAAGAAAGAAGAAGAAGAAGAAGAAGAAGAAGAAGAAGAAGAAGAAGAAGAATAGTAAAACAGTGCATTCACAGATGCTCAACGTTTTTGAGGATTTGTTGATGGATTTATTGCACAGATTTAAGCAGTTTTTTTTACTCTATACTCTAAATGATTTCCCAATGGGTTCTCCTAACGAAAGAATGAAAATGGAGAGGCTTCGTATGGGAACAAAACAGACAATGGACGTTTCGGGTACAACCCTTGGTCAGCACAACAATACACAAATTAACTTTGTTAATTTGTGTATTGTGAAGATAATTTGTGTATTGTTGTGCTGACGAAGGGTCTGTACCCAAAACGTCCATTGTCTGTTTTGTTCCCATAAGAAGCCTCTCCATTTTCAGTCTTTAGTTAGTATTTTCGCGATCACTGGCTTCATGCGGCCCCTATCGTTTTCTCATGGGGTCTCCAGATATATGTGACCCATCACCTCAAAACGGAATTATGTCAGGGTAATTTGTGTGGCTATGTGGTCTTGTGGTGTGACTCCCGCCCTCGGATCAGAAAGTCCAGAGTTTCAGACCCGTTCTGAACGCACATAGTTGATTATTTTTAAAAGACTCTTTACTCACATTCTCTCACTATATTCAGGTGTAAAACGAGTACCTGGCTGTAAGCAGCGGTGTCTCTGTCTGCAAACATTGTAATATCGCCTTAAAGACGCCATGTCTCATAGTACATGTTAAGTGTTGCTGTTGGCTAGGGACCCCTTCTAAAGCGCTTTGAGCACGTTTAGTGGACAGTGCGCTAAATAAATGCTCAACTTTCAGTTCAGATGATAGAGATTCAATTTACAGTCAAAAGTACCAGACTTGGCTTAAGTTTTCATTAATGGTAGCACATCTGACCGGTATTCAAAAGGTCTGAGGTTCGATCCCCAGTCGAGGTAGACTGATTTTTTTCCTTCTATTTTTCTTTCTTGCTTTGTCTGGCACCTTTCATATACACTTGTTCAGATTTTTATCTTATACTAGTGCCTGCTCCTTAATTGATTTAATTTCAAGTTTTATTGAGGTTATAAAATATATAAAATTCTCAAACTCCTGCATTTGAAATTTAAAACAAGTTCTTCTTGCCACTCCAATGGATAAAAACATTTATCGAAATAACAGGGATGACTTGCAATTGGATTCAATAGTCTGATGTCACGTTGCCCAGCAACGACGTCCGCCATTGTTCCGATAGTTTAGAACCAGTTACTAAGTTACCATGCGTCATTACGAGGGAAGTGACGTTACAACTGTTGAAGCGTATTATCATTTTTTTGTTGTTGCTTTTACCTACAGTAGTAAAATCGGGGATTCCCCATAACCAAGGGGTATCATAATAACTTACCATTTTTCAAACTGACGAAAAACTAAAAACATCACATTCGTTGTCATTTCAACTTAAAAATCAATATTTGTTTTATCTGATTTACACTGACATAAAACCGTTGATTGAGTAATGAGTTGAAGACTTATGAAGACCTCATAAAGATCTGAACTAGTGTGTATGAAATGGTGACAGACAAAGCAAGAAAGAAAAATACAAAAAAAAACCCAAAAACATCCCAAACTATCAGTCAGTCTTCCTCGACCGGGCATCAAACCTCAAACCTCCTGGCACAGTTCAGAGCTGCCTACTTGAAATTTCAAAAATTTTTATTTTCCAAGGGAAAAAAAAAGAAAAAAAATTCATTTTAAATAGCTTTAGAAATAAACAATTTGCTCTCAGCATGGTCCATAAATGCTCCTAAGTCCTGAAAATAGGATCTTAGAAGCTAGACTTTCCTTCTCAACAAAACTTATTGAGTCAAAGAGACCTATGCAGCTCTGTAGCTGGAGATAAAAATTGGTATTTCTACGAATTTTTCGTAGTACTAGACAGGGCTGCACAGTTGATAAACACTTTTTCACATCTTTATCTTCCACTGGTGCATACTGCCTACTTTCTCAATTTGAAAACTTGACGAGCGGCTCTAGAACAACAAAAATAATTTTTTTTTAAATGATGGGTAAATTTTCCTCAAATATCTCATACCGAAACAACTGAAATCTCACAAAATCTTCCCTCTTCCATCCTTCAGGCAAAAAGAGAACGGCATTACTACTGTATGTGTTTGACACATTATCCATGCAGAATGTCTAAAAACAGTGGAACTCTCTCATTCTTAAAATTGCGACTTTGGAATGTAATGATAGTTGCAGCAGTATATTGACTCTTTGATGTGCTTCATACATCTGTGTAGTAGCTGTGTAACGTGCAACTCCCACAGCCTTAAAATTGGCCCTTTAGAATATAATTATAGTTTCAGCAGTGTTGTGACTACTTGATGTGTTTCATACATCCGTGTAGTATTTCTATACCGTGTAACTCTCGCAGTCTTTCCAAATGTCTGAAATCAGAAAAAAATACCAAAAAAAATAATTTAAAAAAAAAAAAATCAAGTTAATATCAATTCATAAAAAAAATAAGTGAAGCAAGTAGTAGTCAGAGCCAGAGTTTATCCTGGTTTCTATAGCGTGAAATGGGTAACAATTTCTTACTATCCTTTGGATAGGACACTGGTCTTTCGCAGAGTACTTTCCACCAGGTCTAACAGACCCAGCTACCCATTTACTGCTGGTAGATCAAAAACAATTTCGACTGCACCCGGGATTAATGTAGGTCTCTTTGTGTGTGAAGCAAGTACTCTACCAACTGAGCAATTAGGACCCTCAAGTGAAACAAGCAGACACTGACGTTAATGATAACGATAAATAAAAGGGTCAGACAACAATTGATAATAAATCCTTGCATCAAATCTCCCATGACTAGATAGGCTGCATTAGACTAGAAGGCTGATTTTCTGATATCTGGTCAGCAGGGAGTCATAGAATAATTTTTGTCTTTATGAATGATTATTATAGTAGTCCTATCAGAGCCATTGGGCCCATGGAGCTAAAGTTTATTCCAGTTTCTAAAGCGTGAAACGGATAATAGCAATTGCTTGCTACACTTTGGATAGGACGCTAGTCTATCGTAAAGTACTTTCGACCAAATATAACGGCTACCATTTCACTGCTGGGTGGACACGGGGGTCAGATAAAATCTCGACTGCACCCGGGATCGATTTTGGTCCCTTTGCGTTTGAAGCGAGTGCTCTACCAACTGAGCTATCAAGACCATTATAGTAACTAGCAGTTATTCCCATTCTACGATAGGAGATGGGGAAGTCTTGTTTTTTATTTGTTTTTAAGGGTTTTACAGCGCTGTGACACATTAAGATCATTTCAGCGCCAGTAAAAAGGAGGAAAGTGGGAGAGTCAAAAAGTTATAGATTTACAATTGAAAGCAAACGAGAAAAAGTAAGACAAAGGAGAATGATTCAAGTAGGGAACAAATGAAGATTCCAAGAGCTCAGTACTATCAGTGTACTTAGTTTGAGATCACCTAAAAGTCTTATCTAGACACAAGCACAGGTCTCCATTAAGGGGACCACACTCAAATGTTTACAAGCCATTATATATTTTTAAAATAAAATAAATGTAACAGTACATGACAGAGAGATGATTTATAAGGGAACAAAATATCATCTTGCAAAACTATAATTATACATTTGACTGTTTCCCTCCCAGTCAAGGACCTCGGCCACTGCTAGGACAAGACTAAGTGATCTCATTCCAAGACAAAGACAAAAAGCAATTCAGACAACAGATATCAGGATAAAAGACACATAGACGACGATGTGGTCTAGTGGTATGACACTCGCTTTCAGATCGGAAGGTCCAGGGTTCGAGCCTTGCGCTCGGCGCATAATTGAGTCCTTGGAGAAGGCTCTTTACTCACATTCTCTCACCTACTCAGGTGTAAAATGAGGACCTGGCCGTTAACAGCGTTGTCTGTGTCCAAAAAGATTGTAATATCGCCTAACAGGCGTCATGTCCCGTTCTACATGTTAAATGTTGCTGTTGACCAGGGACCCCTTGTAAAGCGCTTTGAGCACATTAGTGGATATTGCGCTATATATAGCTCAATTAAAAAGACCCCACCCAGGAGATAGGGAGGGCTAAGCTACCTGATTTGCAAAACACATAACACGCATTGACTATAAAAACAAAACTGAGATCAAAATGTTATTAATTCATTATAGATCTATGAGATTGGAATCTAGAATTTGTAAAAATAATTTAGATCTACATATGTGACCCATCGTCTCAAAACGGTATTATGTCGGAACGAACCAGATGCTTAAAAGCCGAATTTAATGTTAAACTGGTCTTAATTACAAATTGTTGGCATTAGCACCCTAAAATATGGTTGCTATTCACCTCAATAAATCGTATAAACTCAAATCAGTCTGCTATTTCTCGTTATAAATCAAATTGCTGATTCTCATTGATGCACCTTTGAAATGTAGAAAAACATTGGAAACACAAACAAAAAACAATAACAAAACATAATTCAAAACTTATTAAAATTAATCTGAGGCTCAGCTATAGTAAATTTTATGAATTAAAAGGCTAGAACAAAGTTCCATCTTAACCAACCTAACTTAATACCATTTTGAGGCGAAGGGTCACATATAAATCTAGAAATTCTAGCATCTACCTGAATCATTATGCCATTCATGTCAGGATTGATTCTTGATCTAGAAGGTGACCATAATTCTAAGAGTTTGGAATCTAGAATTCGTAAAAATGATGTCTTTGGCCTCCTTTGTGACATATTTTACCCTTTTTGATTTCTTAGATGTTTGAGCATTCAATGGTGGGGCAGTTGATTGAAGAGATTTTAAAAAGGCTGGAAGTGGAGGAAGTCGACGTTTTGATGGCGACTCTCTAGTTTTCATCATTTCTCTTTTATAATTTAGAGTTTTATTCAAATTGGGCAGAAACCAAACATTATTTTTTCATATACAATAGCTACACTCCCAGCGTTTTGTCGTTCCCAAATCAATAATTCAAATTTGACTTGTTCTTGGTTTCTTATTTTTAAAACTCTAAGAGCTACATTGTTTGGGGCTTAGCTCCATGACAATAAGATAATCAAGTACAAACTTTTACCTTGAATCGCCCATGACGAGTTTTCCAATTAAAATGGCTGCATTGGATTGGAGGGTTGGTTTCCTGCCATCCCTGGCCAGAACTAGTAGTCTCTGAATGATGTTTGTCTTCGTCAGTTTGCTACAAACGTCAGATCTGGATAGTTTAAAAAACAAAACAAAAAAAAACTAAAGCAATAGACTGATACTGGAACAAACAAAATAATAAATAATAATAAGTATATAAATATGTATATATATATATATATATATATATATATATATATATATATATATATATATAATATATATATATATATATATAAATATATATATATATTATTATCATCATTATTATCAATATTAATACAAAAACCATGAAATAATAGTGCTCAACTTTTTGATAAAAGGAGCTATTTATAAAACATTTCAATTATGATAAACTTCTACAATATTGTTTCAAGCTTTAGCTCTCATCAGGAAGTGGAAGTGAACGTCACTTTCATATATATATATACCACAGGAAGTGCGAAACAACATACAATTATAAATAATGGTAAAAACAAAAATGATTTCACTCCCCGAAGATTTCCCAAAATAAAAGGCATATATATATATATATATATATATATATATATATATATATATATATATATATATACATATATATATATATATAGCGCAATAAATAGCACAAGGAGTCTAGAGGGTATTGTTGAGGGTAAAAGATGGAGAGAGAGACCAAGAAGAAGATGGTCACAAGACATCAGCGAATGGATTAATAAGCCAGTGACTGAATGTGGAGGGATGGCATAGGACAGAAGATTGTGTCGGTTGGCAGTTTCGGAGGCCACGCCCAGGGGGGATAAGCCATGATGATTAGATCCCAATATCCATTTAATGTTAATCAAAATCAAACAATTTACGTTGACTATCTGTCAATGCCAAAATTTGGGACCTCATTCACATCTGAGAGTAATCCTTCAGAGCCATTAGGCCCCTAGAGCCGGAGATTATCCCGGTTTCTGGAGCGTGAAACGGACAATAACAATTGCGTGCTTTGCTTTGGATAGGACACTAGTCTATCGCAAAGTACTTTCTGTCAGATCTAACAGACTCACTGCTGGGTGGACAGGGGGGTCAGAAAAAATATTGACTGCACTCAGGATCGATATCAACCCCTTTGCATGCGAAGTGAGTGCTCTACCAACTGAGGTATCTGGACATCTGATAGGAGTATGGAAAACAAAAAAAACTTGAGCTTTTATATAGTGCAATATTTACTAAACATGCTCAAAACACTTTACAAAGGGTCCCTGACCAAACAGCAACACATGTAGAACGAGACATGATGCTTGTTAGGCGATATTACAATTTTTTCAACAGAGACAACGCTATTAACGGCCAGGTACAAATTTTACATCTGAGTACGATAAGAGACTGTGAGTAAAAAGTCTTCTCCAAGGACTCAACTATGTGCTGAGCGAGGCTCGAACCCAGGATCTTCCTATCCAAAAGCGAGTTTCATACTACTAGACCACATAGCAGCACAAACAACAACAAAAACATAAGTGTTGTGAATGAAAGTTATTGTATTCCAGTAACAGCGAGAAATGAAGTGAGTAGGAAAGTGCCAGAAGACAATAGAGAATAAAAATTTCGCAGCGCCAATGGGGGCTCGAATACGCGCCCTTACTGGTATTGGTACGACAACTCCGCCGGGCCAGGGAGAGCGTGACTCTACCATATGAAATATCCATGATCCCAAATTAATGAGATCGCTTTTAACCCTAGTCTTTTATTAGAGCCTTCTCCCCCAGACTACTTGAGGTCACGGGTTCAACATACACAAACTCTGCGAAGTTAGTTGGCTAGCATTTAAGCTTAATAGCCATTATTCCAGCATCATAGCTTGTACAGTCTATCTAATTAGTACCGTTCACAACTAGCATCCGTTATACTGGCTACCTCGTTGGGAGTCATTCTGTATCCTAGCCGTGATCCTGTACACAGGTATCTTATATTAATGTTTGTCATCATGATGATATGCCTTTTAGATAGCTTATTTAAGTGTGAGTCTGTGAGTCTGTGTTTGTGCATATGCGTGTATGTGTAGTTTTGAACTTTATGTTTCTGGATTGTGTATATTATGCATATGCTGTACCCAAATGAAAAATTGCCTCCATATTATTATTATTATTATTATTATTATTATTATCATTATTATTATTATTATTATTATTATTATCATTATCATTATCATTATCATTATTATTATTATTATTATATATTATTATTATTATTATTATTATTATCATTATCATTATCATTATCATTATTATTATTATTATTATTATTATCATTATTATTATTATTATTATTATTATTATTATTATTATTATTATTATTATTATTATTATTATTATTATTATTATTATTATTATTATTATTATTATTATATTATTATTATTATTATTATTATTATTATTATTATTATTATTATTATAATATATAATTATTATTATTATTATTATATATTATTATTATTATTATTATTATTATTATTATTATTATTATTATTATTATTATTATTATTATTATTATTTTTATTATCATCATTAATACATGTTGATTATTGAAACAATTTGGTTTGTTGATTCTTGGAGTAATATGTCTAATCCATGAATGATCTAAGAACACAACTAATAAGCTACTACTGATGCTGCCCGATGATCAACATACCTTGAGGTTAAGTGAGACAGGCAGAGAGTGGCATTGCCCAAAATGATCTCCTGATCTTCCTTACTTGGCTGTTTGTTCTGGTCATCATCGCCTGTTCTATCTTCATGTTTTGTCTCCTCCTTCTGCAACAGCTTCAGAAGAAGGGAGGTGCCTGGAAAAATATAAGAAGCAAGAAAAATATCTCAACAGTCAGAGACAAAGTGAGTAAGAAAGTGCCAGAAGACAATAGAGAATAAAATATTTTCGCGGCGGTGATGGGGGTTTGAACCTGTGACCTTACTGGTACGACAACTCCGCCTGTCGGGGAGAGCGTGACTCTACCGTATGAGCTATCCACGATCCCAAAAAAAATAGTCTCTAACTCCTTATCATTATTAGAGCCCTCACTACCCGACTACTTGAGATCGCGGATCCAACACATACAACCTCCGCAAAGTAAGTTGGCCAGCAGTTAAGCTTAATAGCCAATATTCTCAACACAAACATATAACATAGAAACAATTAAGACATTGATTATGCTCCAGTATCTGGGGTGAATTTTTAATTCAGAAAAGTGAGAACCCCCATCACCGGCGCGAACATTTTTTATTCTCTATTTCTTTCAACAGTCGTGATGTCACTTCCCTCGTCATGACTCATAGTAACTTAGCAACTGGTTCTAAACTATCAGAACAATGGCGGATGCCTTTATGAAATATTTCTCCAACGAGCATAAATGTGTGTCCAGAGGAGAAAAACATTATACATCTGATCATGTTTTGACTTTTTTACATTCTGATTACGTGACACGTGAAAACGGTCTCGCCAGCGTGGAGAATAAAAAGTACCGATTTTCATTGTTTAGAACCAAGCTGCTCGATGCTGGGTGACATTACATCAGACTATTGTATCCTATTGTCATATATTTATTATTTTGATATTTAAAAGAACTCCAGGGGTCGGTGACGCATGAGAATGTGGAATTGGGGAAAATCATCATTATCATTACTATCATCAACCTTACAGGCATTATGTCTAATCCGTCGTATTAAGTGTTGCTGTAGGCTAGGGACCCCTTGTAAAGTGCTTTGAGCACATTTAGTGGATATTGCCTTAAATCAAAGCTCAAGATCAAGTTTTCAAAGTTAAAGTAAAAATTCTAAGGGATTTTTTCTTTCTTTTGTCCAGATAAAAGTGTAAAAAGTGCCTGAAATCCCACCTTTATTCTCAGCTACAATATCCTTTGCTGTCTCATTGTTCTGAGTCAGGGCAGTCAGGCATTTCAACGCTGGCTTCAGGTTGCACACATCTCCTTCCTGGGTATGGAAAGTAGGAAAATAATAATAATAATAATAATAATAATAATAATAATAATAATAATAATAATAATAATAATAATAATAATAATAATAATAATAATAATAATAATATAATAATAATAATAATAATAATAATAATAATAATAATAATAATAATAATAATAATAATAAATCTTTACTGTCGTGTCTTATTCACACAAAAAGTGTGCTACGTGGTCTAGTGGTATGACATTCGCTTTCGGATAGGAAGGTCCTGGAATCAACCCTCGCTCGGCACATAGTTAAGTCCTTGGAAAAGGCTCTTCACTCGCATTCTCTCATCATACTCAGGTGTAAATTGAGTCCCATGTCTTTAACAGCGATGTTCTGTCCAAAGAAGTGCAATCTTGCCTATCAGATGGCATCTCTCGTCCTACATGTTAAGTGCTTCTGTTGGCCTGGGACCCCTTGTAAAGCACTTCCAGTGGATATTGGGCTATGTAACAACTCACAAAATACTTTAAAGCATAATTTTTCAAAATATATGGCTCCCCCCATCTTTCTTTCTCTCAAGCTCTCTCTACTCCTCTTTCTCTCTCGCTCGCCTCAATATTATTACAAATTGTTGTGTCTTGTGATGTAATACCAAAACTAAATAGACACAAAAAGAGGCAAAATGGGATTGAGAGATGATATTGACGTAATTTTTTTTTAAAAGTAGTCTTCCAGAGCCATTAGGTCTGTGGAGCCGGATTTTATCCTTGTTTCCATAGCCTGAAATGGACAATAGTGATTATTTGCTACCCTTTGGAAAGGACACTATAATTTTAACGCAAAGTACTTATCACCAGATCTAACAGACCCTGATATCCAATCAGTCCTGGGTGAAAGTCCTGTAATAACAGACACCTACAGAAATTCTTTGAGAAAAGAAAGGGCTCTGGCTGTGTGCCTGTTTGTCTGTCAGTATGTCTGTCTGTCTGTCTCTCTCTGTCTGTCTCTCTCTCGCTCGCTCTGTCTCTCTCTCTCTCGCTCTCTCTCTCTCTCTCTCTTCTCTCTCTCTGTAACTCACACACTTAATCCTCAATCCCTCATTGTCAATCAGAAGATAATTCAATAACAGATCACGCCTGTGGGTGTCTAAAAATGAGACCAACCACTGAGTGTTGGCAACCACATTCTGTCCACATGTGAGCTAGTCCTTTCTTCTTAGTTGTTTGACCTATAGAGTCAAATTTTATCCTGATTTCTGTAGTTTTAAAAAGACTATCCTTCGATATACAAGAAAACAAAATATCACCGCTCAAAACGTAACTGACAGCTTCCCTTTCAACTAAAGATCCCAGCCGGGCCAGGAAAATCCAGAACAAAGATAGGATGCATCATGAAAAGGGAAGACAGACATAAAGGATAGAAGACATAACAAGGGACCTCTCTGCCCACAATGGGAGGTCAGAAAATCCCACCCAGCCAACAAATTGGTCTGAATATTGTTATCTTTCCAGTAACAGGGGTTTTAGAGGAGCGAATTTTTAAAGTCATGAGCCGAAAGGGCTTGGTTAATGCAAGAAGGCACACTTGTCGTTTAAATCAGCCATATATGTGATTCCCAGACTCAAATATTATCATGTTGAAGTGACTTAGAAAAGCTAAAATTTGATTTTATTATCCAAAATATAAAACTTGAGTCATTTTTCAAATTTTATTGAAGACACTAAATAAGGGAATAAAAATTTTCCAATCATTGTCAAAACATCCAAACGACAACATATTAGACCGTCTATATTGATTTTGATATAAAATGAGATACTTTAATGTTGATCCATCTAAGTCACACACAAATAATAATTTAAAACAGAATTTAAAAAAAAAAGAAAAGAAAACAACAGAAAATAATAAAAACAACCAAAAAAAACAAAAACCCCTCACCTGTATGACATCCATGAGAACCAAGATTTTATCTTTAACAGCCAACCATCCAGACGCCTTCTCAATATGAGGCAGGATGTTACTCAACACCACTAAACACCTCGTAACTAACAATGACGATATCCATCCTTCTTCTCCTTCTCCTATTCCCGATGGCCGATGTGACGACGATGATGAGACCATGTAGAAACACGACTCGTGAATGGTGTTGGAGTCATGAAAGACTTTTGATGATGATGGCGATGATGATGATGTGGAAGTTGATGAAGCATGGAGACTAGTGCTGACATTCACCAGCAAGCCTAAAACGTGCTCTAAAGTTGAACACAATTTATTTTCTGCAAGGGACAGCTGAAAAAGTAAAAGCAGTACACTTGATTATTTTGTGTCAGAAAAGTTTTAAAAAAGAAACTAAACAAAACAAAAAAAAAAAAACCTTCTAAAAATACAAGAGTTGAAATAAAGTGCATTATTCACTTAATGTGTTCAATGTGCTTTGTTGTTGTTCTTACTATTATTATTGTTATTATTATTATTATTATTATTATTATTATTGTTATTGTTATCATTATTATTATTTATTATATTATTATTATATTATTATCATATATTATTATTATATTATTATTATTATTATTATTATTATTATTATATTATTATTATTATTATTATTATTGTTATTGTTATCATTTATTATTACTATTATTATCATTATTATTATTATTATTTATTATTATTATTATTATTATTATTATTATTATTATTATTATTATTATTATTATTATTATTATTATTATTATTATTATATTATTATTATTATCAAGATGATCATCATCATCATGATCATCATCATCATCATCACATTATTATTATTATGATTATTATTGTCATCATCATCATCATCATCATCATCATCATCATCATCATCATCATCATCACATTATTCTTATAATTATGATTATTATTTATCCCCCCAAATTATTTAGATTTATTTCGTCAAATCATACCAAGAGGTTAGATAAAGTAGTCCAGAATGATTCTCTGCTTGCCAGTTTGGCTCGGATGATGAAATCTGCTGCCAGATTGGTAAATGTCGATGATGCCAGTGACAAAATGACTGGCGGTGTTTTGTTTGATTTCTGTGGGAGGAGACAGAACAATTGTAATAGAAATATTGTGTGATCTATTTTATTTTTTTTTAATTCTCGGGAAAGGAATTTTAATAGATAAACAAATAAGAGAGATATATTCATCTGACATAGTGACCAACTATTCAAAGAGCTAAAAAGGGGAGGAGGTGGGGGTGGGGTGAAGTGGCGAGTGGTTAAGACATTGCAGTGTGACCCAGATAGTCCCAGGTTCCTGCACTGCTTCAGGCACTTTCGTTTTATTCCTTGGGCAAGATTAACCCCCAATTCGGACAACATGGATGATTCCTGTTGACATCAGACACCTTGTTTGATGAATTATCAATATTCTCGCGTGGAATGCTTAGGTGATGATATCTTATGACGTTGTGGTGGAAGGGCATCATTTTTTTTTTTTTTTCAATTTGATACTTGCTTGAAATGCCCGCCTATTCTAAGATCCACAACACAATGTCATCACTGAACAATGCATTTTTTGGACATGTTTTTTATTAGTACAGTCCACTCCGCATAATCGCAACACCTTGGGATCAGCAAAAATTTTGCGATTAACCAAAGTTCAGTTTCCAGTACACTATCGCAACATTTTACACATATATAGTAAACTCAAACCAGTTGTAAACATTGTTCTTAGTCCACCACAGACAGAGCTATATGATTGAATAAAAACCACATGACAGCCTTGTATATATTTTTTCAAGCAAATGCAGCTTTAATGCAAGTCGACATCTTATGTAGATTTGATTCACTTTCACTCTTTTGTTCTCAGCATGTGTAAGAGTCAAGGAGATTAGCCGTGGTGAGAGACAATAAATCTCACCAAACTTGTTGGTCACAATGCACAGTTGTTAATCCCAAAACAAAGGATATCACTCAGTCTTCCATTACAACTGTCATTGTCTACCTGTTGTAAAAGCTATGCCCAGCCCCCCTCGCCTACTATTTAATGGCCACAGATGCCATCCCAAACCCATACTGTCTTTTGTCTCTAATAGAGTGGTGAATCACTTATGTAAAATTAAATCCCGCTTACTCTCGATTTTTCAACCTGTCACAATTTCTTCCATAATGAAGTTTAATAATGATGTTTTGTTGAGGCCGAAAAGTTGTTGCGATTAACCGAAGTTTGTTGCAATTAACCAGTGACTTTTATATAGAATTAATTCTGTTTCTTGGGATATGTTGCGATTAATCGAAAGTTGCGATTAACCGAGTTGCGATTATCCGGAGTGGACTGTAATTATTCATCATTAACAAAAAAAGAGAAAGTCGAGACTGTTTGCTGGTTTCATGAGACAAAATCTATCAACAGAGCTAGAAGAAAATACAAATCAGAATCTAACAATTAATGTTGACTATCTGTCAATGCCAAAATTTGGGAACTCATTCACATCTGAGAGTAATCCTTCCTTCAGAACCATTAGGCCCATAGAGCCAGAGATTATCCCAGTTTCTGTAACATGAAATGGACAATAACAATTTGTTGCTATCTTTTGGATAGGACACTAGTCTATCGCCAAGTATTTTCTGCCAAATCTAACAGACCCAGCTACCCAATAACTCCTGGGGGGTCCGAAATAAATATCGACTGTACTCAGGATCGATCTCAATCCCTTTGCATGCGAAGCGAGTGCTCTACCAACTGAGCTATCGGGACATCTGACAGGAGTATAGAAATGTGTGTGGAACGTCTTCCCAAAGGAATGGGCAGGCTTTAAGTTTACTAAGACAACACCTAAACCCAACAATGGTTAGCACTTGCATTTCATTGAGTTTACGTTGCAAAATTTCTCTGCACATGATTTTGGCTTATTTCAGTCTTTTTCTTGAAATGAAACTTATGAACAAAAAAATTCCCTTTACGATGGCTTATTTATTTATCTATGTATTTAACTGTTTATTTATCTATGTATTTAATTATTTATTTATTCACTTTTGTTTTCGTTTTGGTTTAATTTTTCACCAATTTCTTACCAGGAGTGATTCAAAAGCTGGAATTATTTGATCTTCAATGGTATCCCTTATCACTGATTTTATCCTGTGGATAAATGATCATGATGATAAAAATGATAAATAATAATAATAATAATAATAATAATAATAATAATAATAATAATAATAATAATAATAATAATAATAATAAATATAATGATGATGATGATAATGATGATGATGATGATGATGATGATAACGATAGTAATAATAATAGTAATTATAATATTAATAATAATAATAATAATAATAATAATAATAATAATAATAATAATAATAATAATAATAATAATAATAATAATAATAATAATAATAATAATAATAATAATAATAATAATAATAATAATTATAATAATAATAATAACAATAATAATAACTGCCAGCTTACTTTTTCTCCAGAGCGATATTGTTGAGCAAAGCAGCAGCTGTCTCAGCATAAGGTGAATTCTTGGTCATCAACATGAACAAACTAGAAATGAGACTGAAAAAGAGGTATTTTGTATGAGGATTAACGTTTGAAATGTGTGTGATGCATTCTTTCTTTCCTACTGACTGCCTATTTTTTTCTTTTTTTTTTTTAAATTTGTAAAGTAGATTATGTCAGAGATGTCACTCTCTATCTACGTTTTATTTTTTTTTTTTTCAAATTTTGCTTTTAATGTTCAGAACTCATTTCCTGTAATCTCCTTCTCATGTGATAAAAGATTGTAAAAACTTGGGCTTTTATTTAGCGCAATATCCACTAAACATGTTCAAAGCGCTTTACAAGAGGTCCCTGACCAACAGCAACACGAAACATGTAGAACGAGACATGTTAGGCGATAATAAAAATTTTCGGACATAGACAACACTGTTAACAGCCAGGTACTCATTTTACACCTGAGTACAGTGAGATAATGTGAGTAAAGAGCCTTTTCCAAAGACTCAACTGTGCGCCGAGCGAGACTCGAACCCAGGACCTTCCGATCCGAAAGCAAGTGTCATACCACAAGACCACATAGCCTCACTTTTTCAGATCTTTATTTTGAAGTTTCAGAGCCTGCTTCCTAATTTGCCACGTTGATGATTTTGGTCTCTCTGGTTTCATTCATTCATTAGTTGTGGCTTGAATTTTACTGCCAGGATTCCCTTCCTGAGCAAACACTCCCCATTGATCCAGGCGTGTGACTGGCCTCACAAAGGACTGGGTTTGTATCGGTATCGATAAAGATGAGACAAGATAGATTGAAATGGTTTAGACATGTTAGGAGACGAGAGAGGGAGTGTGTGGGAAAGACAGTTTGGATATACAATTAGCAGGAAAGAGAAAAAAAGGGACGCCCAAAGACTAGATGGTTGGATAAGGGAAAGGACGATATGAAAGAACTGGGCCTGGATGAAGATGATGCTATGAACCGAGATGCATGAAGATGTGGCAGTCATTATGGCAACCCTGCAAAAAGTGGGAAAAGCTGAAAGAAGAAGAAGAAGAAGAAGAAGAAGAAGAAGAAGAAGAAGAAGAAGAAGAAGAAGAAGAAGAAGAAGAAGAGGAAGAGGAAGAAGAAGAAGAAGAGGAAGAGGAAGAAGAAGAAGAAGAAGAAGAAGAAGAAGAGGAAGAAGATGATTATAGTCTCTCCTGTAGGATTTTGTCAAGACCATTTACATGGTTAAAAAATGACACTGTGGATATAGTTGGGAAAGTGATCATTGGTGATACACCATCTCTAAACTGCCTTATGTTGCACTAGTTGTTTGTCTGTTTGTTTTTAAGGGATTTACAGTGCTTGAGACACATTTAGGTCATTTCAGTGCCAGTAAGAGAGAAAGAAAATGTGAGTTGTCATAAAGTTTTAGATTTGGAATAAAGTAAACACAATGGGGAATTGGCTCACATAGGGAACAGATGTAGATTCCAAGAACATACGATCAGTGCAATTAGTTTGAGATCACCTAAAAGTTTCATCCAGGCACAAGCGCAGGATCCCACTAAGAGGAATACACTCAAATGTTTACAAACCATTATATATCTATAGCAAAAAAAAATTTATACTAAATAAAAGAAGATGACTTACAAGGAAAAAGAATATCATTTCCCAAAACTAAAACTATACATTTGACTGTTTCCCTCCCAGTCAAGGACTCCGGCCAGGACGAAGACATAACTAATTAATCCCAATCGAAGTCAGAGACAGAAAGCAACTTGGAAAACTGATATAAGGGATAGAAGACACAGGACCCACCATGGGAGGTCAAAACTCCACCCAGGACGCACCAGTTGCAGGACTGTGAAATAGGGAACAAAAGTATGATGTCAAAATACTGGTTCCAATCTCATTGAAAGCGTAGAATCAGTCTTCCGGGTGACTGGATACATACCGTGGGCAACAGATCTTCTGCTTTCAGAGGGATGACATCTTATTTTCTAGTCTGAATAAATGCTGGTCATCAACACAGATCATCCACCCTAGTTTTTTTTTTTACACCCTGTAATCATAAGAATCATTACACAGATATAAATCAACCCCTCCCCCCCCCCCCCCCCCCCCCACCCCTTCAATAAATAAAAAAAAAACAACAACAAAAAAACAACTCTATTGATTACTATCACTTCTCATTCATTACTTAAAGATGGAAAGAATTGGTGATACCCTTGTGTCATTTGAAAAGAGAGTCCAACTTCCTTTCCCACCCCCCCCCCCCCCCCCCCACCCCCTCCCTGCAAAATGAGAGCTTACTGAATCAGATCAAATTTTGCCACAATGGCGGCCCTCCCTGCCTGTGTGAGAGATATCCCATGCAACAGATTAAGGCAGCTGGTTTTGAGAATGCGACCTTGTCCATTGTACTGGGCATCCAGTAAAGATAGAAGCTGACCAGGAAAGTCTTCGTTGGACAGGACTTGTTGCTGACTGGTTTCTGAGAAATTAGGTAAAATATTGCTACATTATAATCTATATTATATTTTTTTAAAATGTATTCTCTATTGTCTTCTGGCACTTTCCTACTCACTTTATTTCTTGTTGTTATCAAATAAGTGCCTGCTCCACTCACTTTTCCTAATCTGATAGTATATTTTTAAAATGTGACCCTAACGTCCAAAACAAAAACAATTTACTTATGAATTAGTCCAAAAACGCATGAAAACAGGACAGTAGAAAATAGGCGTCTTGACAGCTTGACACACAACAACATGGTCTGTCTAAAAATGGTATAATGTCAGGATGAGAGTCGATCTCAAAAAATGAATTTAGAAATAAAATGATGAGAAATACGACTTTAGAATGATTTGTATTGATGCTATAACGAAGAGAAATAAACTCAAGTTTTATATTGGAGGCGATGAAATCAACTTCCCTTATTGAAAAAAAAATTGAGCTTTTATATAGTGCATGCTCAAAGCGCTTTACAAGGGGTCTCTGGCCAACAGCAACACTTAACATGTAGAACGGGACATGACGCCTATTAGGCACTATTACAATTTTTTCAGACAGAGACAACGCTGTTAATGGCCATGTACTCATTTTACACATGAGTACGGTAAGAGAATGTGCGAAGTTTGAGATCACCTAAAAGTCTCATCCAGAGACAAGCACAGATTCCCAATAAGAGGAATATATTCAAATGTTTACAAATCATATATAATATGCAAACAAAACATAATACAGTGCATAACAGAGAGATGATTTAGAAGGAAAAAAATTATCATCTCCCAAAACTAACTATACATTTGTCTGTTTCCCTCCCAGCCAGGGTTCCGGGCAGGGCTCGGACAAAACCAAGTAATCACATTCCAAGACAAAACAGAAAGAGAGTTAGAAAAAAAATGTAGGGGGATAGAAGACACAGTGGGAGGTCAGGAACCCCACCCAGGAATCGTGTGTCACTAACCGTTGTCTTTGCAGGCGACTTCAAACATACTCATGGCAGTGCTGATTAGGTCTCTGTCTGCCATAGTCAAACTTCCCAAGGCTGGGACTGTAAGGCACCTGTTGTGATGATAGGAAGTGTAACTGGAAACTTTTAGAATGTTATCATATAATGAATGGTGACAGTGATGATGATGATGACGAAATTCATATTTAAACTAATAATAATAATAATAATAAGAATAATAAAAAGAATAATGATGATGATGATGATGACGATGATGATGATGATGATGATGATGATGATGAAATTCATATTTAAACTAATAATAATAATAATAATAATAATGATGATGATGATGATGATGATGATGATAATGAAGTTGATGATATTAATGATGATGATGATGATGACGAGGAGGAGGAGGATGATAATAATAATAATAATAATAATAATAATAATAATAATAATAATAATAATAATGATGATGATGATGATGATGATGATGATGATGATGATGATGATGATGATGATGATGATGATGATGAGATGATGATGATGATGATGATGATGATGATGATGATGATGATGATGATGATAATAATAATAATAATAATAATAATAATTATTATTATTATTATTATTATTACTAATAATAATAATAATAATAATAATAATAATAATAATAATAATAATAATAATAATAATTATTATTATTATTATTATTATTATTAATAATAATAATAATAATAATAATAATAATAATAATAATAATAATAATAATAATAATAATAATAATAACAATAACATCTTTTTTATCTATATATATATGCTATTTTTTCATTCGTAACATCAGAAGATTATGCATAGCCTGTTATGCATTACATATAGACATACAGACAGAATTTTATATATATATATATATATATATATATATATATATATATATATATATATATATATATATAATATATATATATATATATATATATATATATGACTGACTGACTTAAGGCCTTTCGCTTCCTAATCATCTGATCGGAACGCCTCGGCTGCCTCTCTAATCACCTGTGTCATTTCCTTCCACAGTTCACGGTCTTTTGCTGTGGATGCTAAGTTCATAAGGTCTTCCTTTGATTTTAATTCTTTGTTATTTTGAAGGCGTTTTAGGTCTCGATTGAGGACAGTATAAACTGACGTGGGTGGTCTTGTGTCCAGATGGGGTGAAAAACTTATTCAGGGCTTTATTAGCTGGTATATTTTCATCTCTTCTGAGTATATGCCCAATAAGCCGCCATCTTGCCTCCAGGATTTGAATGGATAAGGGTCTTTCATTACATTTTTCATACAGTTTTTTATTGCTTATTTTTGCGGGGTATCGTATATATATATATATATATATATATATATATATATATAGAATCGTGTTTGATACAAATATGGTACGAAAAGTGCTCGACATGCGTGAGTATATATATATATATATAAAATATAAATTGTCACTCACATTATATGGCCGAGACTTTCGTTTCTGTGGCTTTCTTGGACAAGCACCTCAAATGGAATACAAAACTTTTCTTCGGACATTATGCCGACTGAGGACGTGGAAGAAAGCCACAGAAACGTACGTCTCGGCCATATAATGTGAGTGACAATTTATATATTTTATATTAGCTCTAACCATCATTATCGAGCACTTTCGTACCTACGAGTACTCACCAACACTCATATATATGTATATATATATTGTCGAGCACTATTCATACCATATTTGTATCCAACACAATTCAATATATATATATATATATATATATATATATATATATATATATATATATATATATATATATATATATATATATATATATATATTCATGAGTGTTGGTGGGTACTTATAGGTACGAGAGTCCTCGATAATATTGGTTAGAGCTAATATAAAATATAAATGGGGTCAATAAATAAGTGAGTGACCCCATTTATATGCTAGTGATCAAAAGAAAGTATACACTTGTTTTACCTACAGAATTGGTATGAAATATTGTTCTGGTTTATTAAAAACCTATGTGTAATCATAGCACTATCATTTATCTTTCATTTTGTTAGAATTTGTAACGTTTATGTATGCAACATAGACTTTTTAAATCATGATCTTCAAAAAGGGAAGTAACAAGTCAAAACATACACTATAATTTTGACAAACAATGACATTTTAATATAATTACTTGCGTTCATTTCATTTGAAGTGAAGGTGAATATAATTCAATCATTAACGAGTATGTACCCTGTTCGCTCCAATCACAGCATTGCATCTCCTACGAATGGAATTGGTGAATCTGGCCAGCTGGTGTTGAAGAATGTTATCCCAAGCTGTCCTTATGGCGTGGAACAGTTGTTGTTTATTTTGCGGATCTAATGAACGACTTGGCGGCCGATTATATTCCACATATATTCTATCGGATTTAGATCGGGGGATATTACAGGCCACAGGCTGATAACAAGATATGAAGTGAGTAGAAAAGTGCCAGAAGACAATAGAGAATAAAAATTTTTTTCGCGGCGGTGGTGGGGTTTGAACCTGCGACCTTATTGGTACGACAACTCCGCCTGGCAGGTGAGAGCGTGGCTCTACCGTGTGAGCTATCCACGAACACAAAAATATTCGTTTCAAACCCAAAGTCATTTCCAGATCCCTCTCTCACCCACTTCTTGAGATCGCCGATTCGTTCGCCACCATCGCGAAGTAATTTTGACCAGCAGTTAAGCTTAATAGCCAATATTCTCATCACAAACAT
>NC_088371.1:29365437-29405437 GCF_034508935.2 Berghia stephanieae
GTATATATATATATATATATATATATATATATATATATATATATATATATACTTACCATTCACCATAGCTTCTTTTTTACTGTCTATGGTCAAGATTTGCTTGTAACTGTCCCTGGCCTTGTCAAACTCTTTCAGGCCGAGGTATGCATGGCCCTGATGGACTAACGCTTTCAGGCAGTTTGGAAATAACTGGGGAAAAAAGAAACAAAATGAAAACCACCAACAAATAACAGGAATATTCTATAATAATCATAATAATAATAATAATAATAATAATAATAATAATAATAATAATAATAATAATAATAATAATAATAATAATAATAATAATAATAATAATAATAATAATAATAATAATAATAATAATAATAATAATAATAATTGTTATGGGATATCGTTGGACGAGGCCTTGAGGACTCGATTCGGTTGCTCGATCAACAGCGAGACTACCATCAAAGCCTTGTTCAAAGTAAAGGACGATGAGCTGACGTTCAATCGAGCCATTCAGATTGCCGCAGAAGTGGAGGAGGCTGGAAAAGTTGCCAGAGAAACGGTCGGCAAATCAAATGCCGATGTGTTTAAGTTCAAGCCCAAACGTAATCCGGCTCGTAAACTGCCCACGGCGAATAGCAAACCGTCTCCAAAGATCAACGGCTAATCAAAATCAACGGAGAACAGGAACCAGAAAACCCGATGCTACCGGTGCCTCGGGAACCACTCAAATGATGCCTGTCGATTCAACAAAGCCCTTTGCCATCACTGCGGCATTAAGGGCCACATAAAGTCTGCCTGTCGGAAGAGAAGTCAATATCAACGAGTAAAGACGGTGACAAAGGTCAAATGGAATGCGGCCCGACCTTTGTGGAAGACTTGAACGACGTGTCAGTCGTTTTCGAGGTGGACACTGGTTCCAGGGATAACATCATTTCGAAAAAGACCTGGAAGAAGTTGCGACGGCCTGCACTGTCACCATCTACGTGCAAATACCGTTGTGCTTCCAACACAGATCTCCCAGTGATTGGTGTAACCCGAGGCCCCGATCAGACAGAAATTTGTCATGACAACTTTGGACCTGAATCTCCTTGGCCGAACAGCGATTAAAGATCTTGGACTGTCGGAGGATGTTTGGACCATCAAAGCCAATTCCAGCTCTGGCAGCAAACAGACTGGCAAGATGGGCACTTACCTTGAGCCAATACGATTACAAAATCGAGTACCGGAAGACATCGTACCACGGAGATGCTGACGCATTGAGTCGTTTGCCATCAGGACCTGACCAAATATTCAACAAACGAGAGACCGGAGATGATTTGTCAACAATTTGCGCCATTCAGATGGTATCTTCCTCTCACCCTGATGAGCTGACTAAAGAAACAAGAGTCCTGGTCAGTTGGGTCATTCAGCAGAATCAAAGACTTCCTTACTGCATTGAATGGTTGCTTGTTCTATGGCGATCATGTGGTGGTTCCGAAGAAGCTTCAAGAACGCATTCTTCAAGTACTACATCTGGGCCATTTTGGAATGCAACGAATAAAACAGCTAGCCAGAACAGCTGTATACTGGCCTGGAATCGACACAGCGATTGTCAACACCACCAGAGGATGCATATCGTGTGCTCAGAACCAAAACATGCCTCCAAAACAGCTGGTACACCCATGGATTATGCCTGACAAACCATGGGAACGTGTTCATATCGACCACGCCGTAAATTTCAAAGGACACAACTGGCTCATGATGGTGGACGCAAAAATATCCGTGTGTCCACCAGATGACATCCATCACCACGAAGGCGACAATTCAAAAGCTGGACGAGGATTTTGTGCATTTTGGTTACCCATATACTATCGTCACTGATAATGCGCAGTGTTTCTTGTCAGCTGAGTTTGCCAGTTTCTGTGAGAGCCGGGGTATTCTACACCTACAGGGAGCCCCGTATCATCCAGAGACCAACGGTGCAGCTGAGAGACTGGTACAGTCATTTAAAAAGTCGCTAAGGAAGTCCGGCCTCAGTACCAGTGGGGCCTTACACGAGTTCTTGATCCAGTACCGGAGAACTCCCCTGTGCAGCGGCTATAGCCCAAGTGAACTTCTGATTGGTTGACAGATACGGGCGAAGATAGATGTACTCCTGCCTCACAGACGTGAAAATCTTCGCCCGACTAGGAAAGCAAAGTTCACCGTGAACAGCCAGTGCTATGCCCTGTCTTTTCAGAGGGGGTGTAGGGACAAGTGGGTGCTAGCGGTTGTAGCATCAGTGATTGGAAACCGAATGTTTGATGTGAAAATTGTGCCGGATGGTCCTACTTTGAGAAGACATGTCGACCAACTGCGCACACGCCACAGTAGTTAACATGTAGTGAGTATATTATAATTGTGACAACGAGACTCATGATATATTGTAACAGATTATTCCAGTGCATGGACTGTCAAATGGACTTTGATACAGTGTATGTGATCAACCGGAGATTTACAATAGTATTGTTCATACAGACTTTTAAATGTTAATTGCAATGGCGATCTTCTAGATGTTTAACATAGAGTTTCAAATTAATTTTGAAATAGTGTTTAAACGCACTGTTATGATATGTGTGTCTATGTAAATGTTTTGAAAGTTAAGCCTTCAGTATCCTTCAGGCTAGAAGGGAGGTGTTATGGTGTATTATTATTATTATTGAGTTATTGCCCTTTGCAATTGTATTACTAATATTTTAGTTCCATTAATAATACACTTAATTACATTTAATTACTATAAATAATGTCACAATTGAATATATAAAATAGAATACATTATATTCATATCATTAGTTAACTACACTTGTGCGTTGACGTTATATTACTTAATGTATATTCCTGTGTATGTATATTTCTATACTGCCATGTTTAATATTAGTCTGTGATATATGATTTAAAGAGTTGGAAATAAAGTAACTTGTTGATTGGCTACCAATGAGTGTCTTCCATGTCAGGGGACATATCCCTCTACGATTTTGCATTTACACCTCTTCTTTTCTCTCTCTCCTTCTCTTTCTCTTTCCGGGCCTCCATGGCGGTTCACCCCAACGTAGTTGTGGTGAAGCTATCCGCAGAGGATCTTAAGTTCAATGGGCCTCATCCGCCAAATACGGTTGAGGTCTTCTTAAAAGGACCTGAAACAAACCAGGCCAACCATCTTAAGATCAAGCTGGCCCTCAATAACATGGGGGTCAGTATGGACGACATTACGGGAGTCTACCGTTTCATGGACGCCCGCAAATATTACGTCACCTTCAAGGAAGGAAGGGAGTCAGAGGTGGAGAAACTGCACGGCGTAGTGCACCCCCACCCAACCCTAAAATTAAACCTCCACATCAGGGATGTTAACAAATCCCTGGTGTCAGGGGTATTGAAATGGGTGGCTCCCTCCGTCAAGGAAGGCGGCCTCACCAGGGCCCTCGCTCCCTTCGCTAAGCCCGGCACCATCGTTGTCAGCAAACCCAGACGGGACGAGCTGGACTCGTACACGTTCCGTCTGGAGAAGATAGATGGGGTAGAAATACCCCACTATCTAAAATTTGAGGTAGGTGGCGCCTTCCACCACGTTAAAGTGTACATTCCTGGCGTGTGCCAAATGCTCCATATGCTACAATGTGGGGCACCCCTTCTACTTGTGCCCTACTAGAGCACGGTATACACCAGGAGTGATTTCAGCACGAAATCCCACTATCCCTCCTCCTATTCCATCTTCACCTACTGGTTCTGTCACGCCTTCCGGCAACCCCCTGCCGGACGCACCATCCCAATCCCAAGAACCTTGGAACCAGGTGGTGAGAAAGGGAAAGAAACACACAACACAACACTCCAACACACAAAAAAACAACAACACACCAAATACACGACAACCCACAAGCTACACCACTAAACCACAGACACCAAACACAAACCCACAAGACAACACTCCAAAAGACACCAACACAACAAAAACTGCACCAAGGAAACAACCAGAACAGGAACCACACAACTCCCCATACACACCAAAACGAATGTCATCCATGACAAATCTACACCAACACACCACAACAACACCAGTAATAATCCCTTTAGAGAGGGCAACATCACCCCCACCCCCATCCACACCCCCCAACCCCAATAACAAACCCACAAACTCTCCCCCAAAAAATACAACCACACCATCGCCCTTCAAAGCACACACTTCACTCACACGATCACCACCTGGGGCTTGCCCAAGAGCACGAAAAAATCACAGAACACACTACCCAATACCTACACAAACACAAGCATACACACCACACCGAAGGAGCTCTTCCCTCAAGAGGAAGAGTCCACCCATCCGAAACATTGAAAGAGAAAGGTCACTGCCCAGACCACCACGACACATGGGAGACACACACCACAATATTTAAACAAAACAATACACACACTAAAACCAGACATGCAGCCTACAGACCACACGTATATACCTACATACATACGCAACTCCAGATACAACAAACACACCACCTCTAGAGAACAAGCAAAATCATATACTAAAAACAAACCATACAAAATAAAAACAACTTACAAAGAGGATGACCCCCACCATTCACAATCATAACGCTCAACATTAGAGGCATGAGACAGAAAATACAAGACATTAAAAATCTAATAAGGAAACAAAGACCAGACTTCCTACTGTTACAAGAAACGAACATACATGACAAATTCACACAAGAACGAACACTTCTCGAACTTAAACCAGAAGTTAAAAATATATTTTGGACAATCGACAAGAAAAAAAGAAACTGTAGAGGAGTAGCCATAATAAAAACCTCCGACAATTGGACTGTTACCCAACACGACCATGACAACACAGGACGAATAGGGAAAATAGACGTGACTCAAGACGACTACAAATTCCAAATTTACATCTACGGACCTGCCTCAAGAACGGACGAAAAAAAGACAACTTTCCTAGACTTAGAGAAAAGAATGGAAATAAACCCATCAACACCCATCATCCTAGCAGGGGATTTTAATAACACACTACACCCCCGCGACACAACTCACCATAGAACACAACAAACAGTCATAGACAAACAAATACTACAACGAATTTTAGAAAAACACAATCTAACAGATACATACAGAGAAACATTCCCACTCGGGAAAGAAACCACCTTTAAATCACTCGCAAACACAGGATCCAGACTCGACAAAATATACATATCCAAAACAACCCCAATAACAGAAATTAAACACCTAGAGAACACACTAACTCACAGACCACAAAGCTGTCCTACGCCAGTACGCACCCAAATTACAAGACCCAAACAAAAAGTGCCTACTGAAATTCAACAACAGTCTCCTGCAGGACCATTATTACACACAATACATGACGGACATCATATTAGACTATACTGGACAACATACCAAATGACAACATCCGAGAATGGTGGGACACCCTCAAACAGACCACACAAACGCTAACACAAATGATAGGGAAAAAAGTACAAGACAAACCAACAAAAGGAAACAAAGTACAAAACAATCATCAACATTGACAGGCACGTGACAACAAAACAGAAATACAAACACTAACCACATGTTACAAACAATTAAAGACATAAAAATTGAAAGAAATTGAACAAAGAAAATTCAGAGGCCACAAAGTAAGAAGCACATACAAAACACGCAACGACTACACTGATTTAAACGACACAATAGCACGAATAGAAAACGAACTACACAATAGACGACATATAGACAAAATCAGAACAACAGATGGGCAAATAACAAAAAACGAGACAGAAATCCTTAAGACCTTCTACAATTTTTACAAACAACTATACACAAGTGCCGAAATATCAACAGATATACAAGACCACTACACCGATTATACAAAGAAGCTGACAGACGAACAGAAAGAACAATTAGATACAGAGATCACAATAGAAGACCTACAACACAGCCTAGAGAACATGAACACAAACAAATCCTCAGGCCCTGATGGACTAACAGTAGAATTCTACAAAAGTTTTTTCCCCCTCTTTAAAAAACCCCTCCTAGAACTGACTAAGGAAATACACAAAGAAGGACAATTAACGAACAGCCAAAAGATATCATACATAACTCTCATACCCAAAGAAAGCAACACAACAGACGTCAAACAATACAGACCCATATCCCTCCTAAACACCGACTACAAAATTATAGCGAAAACTTTAAGCAACAAAATCAAAACTTACCTATCCCAACTGATAGACAAAGAATAAACATGTAGCATAAAAAACAGAACAATAGAACAACACACAAACTTCATCAGAGATCTTATAGGATATGTAAAACAGACACACACACACACGCATACATTTTGTCCATCGATCAAGAGAAAGCTTTCGATAGATTAGAACACAGCTTCTTACACAAAATATTAGAACACAACAACATAGGCCCTTATTACAGAAGATGGATAAAAATACTATACAACAACCCCTCCAGCTGTGTAATAGTCAATCAAAAAATATCTGATCCCTTCAAAATCGTCGGTCAGTACGACAGGGTTGCCCTCTCTCGGCCCAACTATACATCTTATGTCTCGAAACCGTTTTGGAAAAAATTAGGAGAAACCCGAAAATTAGAGGCACCAGAATTCCCGGAAAAGCCAACAAAAAACTCATCGCGTATGCCGATGATGCAACTCTGATTCCGAGAGATATACCTAGCATACACAAAATTTTAGAAACTTTCAAAAATTTCGGCCTCGCTAGTGGTGCCAAACTAAATATTAAAAAGACCAAAATCATGAATCTCGGTCCCGAACCTTTAGAAACCGAAAAAGCCCAGATACCCGACATGCAATGGGTTAACCAAATTAAAATCCTCGGAATAACGTACTGTCAAAGACACACTACACCGAAACACATCTGGAGTGGAATTGTAAACAATATAGACAAGAAACTACATTCATATACATACATCAAAGCCAATATATTCGATAGAACCAGGATAGTGAACACCTACATTATTCCAAAAATCTTATACTACATCAAAATCTTCAAACCTCCGTTCACCACAATAAAGAAATTAGAAAGACGCATAGACACATTTATACTACAAGACGCAAAACCCATTCCACACGAAATACTCACACTTCCCACAGAATCAGGCGGCACAGGACTAAAATGTATTAAAAGAACCTTAGACACAACTAGGATCAGATATATAGACAAAGTAATACAAGAATCGACAGGAAATAAATTCGGGTCATACTACTTAGGGACACGACTAACACAATTTAAAAAGATCGACCACACACTCCCCCATTTCGGAGGTAAGACACTCCCTCCTTTTTACAAAGAATGTGTAGGACTAATAAACAAATACCCAGACACAATAAATAAACAATTAGACAGTAAACAGATATACAGAACAATAAACACACCAAACAAACGCAGAGAACAAGACCTAATGCACGCATCAGGACTAACATTAGATAACATGAGAGTGGCCTCAGAAAACTTACATAAACATGACACTTCTAGATACAGTAAGCATATAACATACAGACTGATGTTCAACGCCTTACCAACAAACAACACGCCCAGATGCGCCTTATGCCGAGCGCTTTGTCCAACACAAAATGTACACATTTTCACAAACTGCATTAAAACAAAAACACTGATTAGAACCACAATAAACACAATACAAAAAACAATACGACAACCCATACATACAGAAATAGCATTTAGACACAATATCATCCCCAAAACTGACAATGCAACACATGAAATAAACATACACATCCTAGCAGCAGCAAGACAAGCGATATGGACAGCATGGATAGGTCAAGTACATAAACAAAACACCACTAATACCGACATGTCATTAATATTTCTTAACATAATACAAAAGAAATACAAAAACGATTTAGATAAAGAGAGAGAAACAACATGGAACAAATATACCGACCTAATAACATAATAATTCAGATAGATGACCTTCCACCGAGACACTTCAACTCTCTGCAACACACCCACAACCTGACCTTACCCCTCCCCTCCCCCCCCCCCCCCCCCTCCCGAGTGAGCTAGATTTATAAACTTTATTTATACATATATTATTTACACCTCTATTATCGATCAATTACCTGACTGATCACTTACTATTATATCTTCCCACTCCTAGTATTTAGTTATTCCTCCTTCCCTTATTTTTTGCTGTATTATTATCCTCTCCTATAATAACTTCCCCTTTCGCCCTCCCTACCACACTGATATAGCCATAACTTTTCCACCAACTTCACTGCCGAACAACCTGGTTACAAACAACGAGGTGCGTCCATGTCTATTCTTTACCCCCCCCCCCCCCCCCCCCTTCTCTCTCAGCATTGATAATGATACACAACCCGATGAATCGATCATCCTTCTCCAAACTCTTCGGCCTCCGGAATAATATAATCAGAACCATTCTGTATATAACTAATTCTACCCTTTCCTTTGTTCTAACCCCCCCCCACTCCCTCATACAGTACATCCAATCCTACCCCACATCTAGATAGACAATACAGACAGCCCCCTTCTCATCACCCTGATACAAACGGAGACGGAAAAGAATACCAACATAAACGACAGAAGATCACGCCAAGGAAAAATGCAGAGTACCACCTTTTTTGTATTTTTATTTATCTGATTGACAAACTATAGCTAGAGTAGACAACACAGACCCTATTTCGGCTCTAAAAGATCATGTGGCAGATAAAACCATCTAATAATAAATGATACTAATACTAACATACAAAACAACATACCCCCCCCCCCCCAACCAAAAATCCCCACTTATACTAAACTCAACAAAATAACAATAACAAACCTCCAAGGAAAAGACGTGACACAAGTGTTTAGTGAGATATAATTTATTATTTTTTTTTTTTTAAAACAACGAATCAATCTTCCGATGCGGCCCCGGCGTGCTCAGCGCAACGGCCCATGGCAAAGACGGCGCGGGGCAATGTGTGTGCCGCGCAGCATGCCGGAGGGGTCTGGTCCCGCCCAACCCGCCTGAAGCGCGGCTGAAACAATTGCGCTGCGGCGTCTAGACTGCCGTGGACCACATGTATGCAGACGAGATCAGTCGGGGCGACTCGGAAAAAAAAATATTTACAATATTTATAATATTAAAACGTACACCTTGTACACCCACAGTCACACCCCCCCCCCCCCCCCCCCCCCCACCATGGTTCTAACCTTAACGAAAACTTAACTACATTCATAGAATAATAGAATAACCAATGCTGGATAGGGAAAGACCACGTGCACAGTAGTTTAAGCAGCGAATGACGCTCGGCTAGAGAGCGGGAAAATGGGTGGCCACCATTGGACTCCTTAGGGAGCAAGGGAATAGGTTACTAACAAATTAATCAAAAGTTTCCTTTTAAAAGCATAACCACCTTCATCACCAGTCCCAATCTACTCCCATAATTTAGCAATAGCCCAAGAACAACAACAGACCACAACAATTAATAAACCCACAAGACGATCGGCCCGTGTATTCAACATCCCAACAACAGAAGCAATTCAGAAACCTCCCCCCCCCCCCCCCCCCCCCATCCCCATCCAACCTAAAACCTAAACTTAACCTTTCCACAATAACCCCATATCACAGAAGTTCGAATATTCCGAACAGCTGATAGGCTGCAGCCTTCCAACTACCACCAATCAAAACCCTCAGAATCCAACACCCCGCCCCCCCCCCCCCCCCCCCCCCTACTAAACCTCTACCAGTCCCAGACAATTTATCTAAAAAAACAAAAAAAACATTACAAACAGCCCTGAATCATCAATAAACCGATTGGTACAGGATCTCTGTCATCCACCAATCACAACAACACATCTTATCTACTCTCCACATCCAACCATATCAGCTTTTTAATTGTTAATTTAAATCATCTAAAAAAGTAACAAAATTTATTTCAAACCACCAACCCAATATATCCTCTAACTGACCAACTGCCCAATTAACCCCCCACCTTCCATGAACGCGTTAGGCTAAATTAATATTTCAACCTTATTTCATCCTTTAATCAAAAAAAAACAAAAACAAAAAAAAAAAAAACGAACGAAACAGAAGCAGTTAATGCCAATGCCTTTCTACTGCTACTACTACTAAACATAATAATGAACCTAACAAATAAAATTTTTACTAATTAAGAGGGTCATTAGATAGGATGGCCTGGGTCTAAAAAAAAATTTTTAAAAAGTCTTCCATGTCAGTCTTTGTGTGCACTGCCTTTGGTGCATAACAATAATAATAATGAAAACGATAATAATAATAATAATAATAATAATAATAATAATAATAATAATAATAATAATAATAATATAATAATAATAATAATAATAATAACAATAATAATAATAACAATAATAATAATAATAATAATAATAATAATAATAATAATAATAATAATAATAATAATAATAATAATAATATAATAATAATAATAAAAATAATAATAATAATAATAATAATAATAATAATAATAATAATAATAATAATAATAATAATAATAATAATAATAATAATAATAATAATAATAATAATAATAATAATAATAAAAATCATCATCAAATCACAAAGACAAATGATGTTGGCATTTCATAATATCAGATTAGAAATTGAAGCTTCTTTTCTTTTATTTTTTCCCCATTGCTATTATTACTTCTCCAAGCTTCAAGTAGCAATATTTTTTAATTCAGCCCTTTAGAGTCATAAGGCCCATAAAGTCAGAGTTTATCCCATTTTCTATGGGGTTAAACATTCAGTAATAAAAGATTGACATCCTTTGCCCATAAAGTCAGAGTTTATCCCAGTTTCTATGGGGTTAAACATTGAATAACAAAAGATTGACATCCTTTGCCCATAAAGTCAGAGTTTATCCCAGTTTCTATGGGGTTAAACATTCAATAACAAAAGATTGACATCCTTTGCCCATAAAGTCAGAGTTTATCCCAGTTTCTATGGGGTTAAACATTCAATAACAAAAGATTGACATTCCTTGGACCGGATGTTTGTACTTTGCATTGGGCTGACAGTCAATCCATTAACTCTTTCATCCCTGGGACTGACTGAGCAGTCAAATAAGGTCAGAGTTTATCCCAGTTTCTATGTGTTAAACTTTCAAAAACAAAAGATTGACATCCTCTGGATCTAACATAAGCTCATCGCAAAAAAACTTTCCACTATATCTAAAGTACCCAGATACCTAATCACTGTCAGTGGATCAGAAAAAAATCTCCACGACACATGAGATTGATACTAGTCCCTTTTTTATGAAGTGTGCACTACCAATTGAGTTATCTAGGGAGGCAAAGTAGCTGAGTGGTTAAGGCATTGCACTGTGACCCGGAAGGTCCGGGTTCGAGCCCCGGATTCAGGCACTTTCATTTTTTCCTTGGGCAAGATTATTAACCCCCAATTAGCTCACTTGGACAACATGGGTGATTCCTGTTGTCACCAGATATCTTATTTTGATGAATTATATATATATTCCTTTATGGAATGCAAAGGCGACAATATCTTATGATGTCGTGGTGGAAGGGCATGATAATAAATAATCCTGATATAACACATTAAATACTTTTTAAAAGATTACATCTTAAACTAAGACAAAAAAAATATATCTCTGAGGATATTTAAAAATTGACATGAAAAATAAAAAAAAATTAACAGAAAACAAAGCAAAAAGGAGAGATAAAAATGTGTTCACTGCTGCAATGATCATCTGATCTAGAGACCTTACCATATGAAATACTATTCTCTTTAACTTGTTAAAGATATAAAAAATCACACGGCTAATCATTTCCATGTTAAATAATCAATTATGAATGGGTAAAATATTTTTTTTTTTATTTAAAGGTGATACCACACCCTTTATACAAAAATATGAAATGTGTGTGAAACAGTGGCAGACATGCAGAGCTGCCTACTAACTTGAAATTTTTAACATTTGTAGTTTCCAAGGGAAAAAATGAAAAATTCACTGGAAATATAGTTTTACAAATCAATAATTTGCCATCACCATGATCCACAAATGCTTTTAAGTCCTGAATATAGGACCTAAGGAACGAAATTTTCCTTTTCAACAAGATTTATTGAGTCAAAGAGGCGAATGCAGCTCTGTAGCTAGAGCCAATAATTCGTAATTCTACGAATTTTTCGTGGTACTAGGCAGGTCTGGACATGACAAGAAAAAAAAAATACAAGTAAAAAATCTTAAATTTATTTATTTTTTTAAAATTGACCACAAGGCAGGCTGATTTTTTGGGATGGATTAATTTTGGTATTTTTCTCTTTCTGCTTTGTCTGGCACTGTTTCATACACACTTTTTAAAAAATGTTCACTCCCTACTTGCCATACCCTTAAGGCCCAGTCGCAGTCTGTGAGAGCCTCTGTAAACATTCCTAGTTTGATTCTTGTCTGTGCTCTGTTTGTGTAAATGGCCAGGTTGTCTTTAATTTGTTCCATGGCCTGAAAAAATTGTTAAAAAGTAGTCCGTAAAGAGCCATTAGAACATAAAGCTGGAGTTTATACCCGCTTCTATAACGTAAAATGGACAATAGCAATTATTTGCTACCCTTTGGATGTGACACAAATCTATTGCAAAATACTTTCTTCCAGATTAAACATATCAAGCAAGAAAAGAAATCTTCAACTTCACTCATGATCGATCTCAGTCCCTTTGTGTGAAGTGAGTGGTCTCGTGACTGAAACCAGCCAAAATTTAGAGAACGTTTTGTACATAAAGTAAACATTGTCAGAAGAAAAGATGAATATTGAACTTAAGGTGGTCGGCGGATCAAACCTCTGAAGTCCCGATTTTCACGATCGGAGGATCAAAACTCTGAAGGCTACATACGAGCTTTGTGCACCATGTTTTATTTAATTTTGGGCAAATCAGACCTCTGATGACGATGTCAAAATTAAATAAAACATGGTGCTCAAAGATCGTATAGAGACTTCAGAATTTTGATTCGCCGATTTTGAAAATCGGGACTTCAGAGGTTTGATCCACCAACCATCGATATGAAAAGATGACTTTGAAAAACTGCAAAGTCACATCCAGATAGAAAATGAGTGAGCACTATGAAGCAATCTGTTGTTCACTTTAGAATCCCCAGAGAAAATAAGATGATTCAAAACACTCAGAATATTGATCTTTTAGGCAAACAAGATTAGTATTTTCCTCTTTAAATCACAAAACAAATGAAAAAAAAACAAACAATTACTGTTTTCTCTGATTTAAATTTTTTTTTTTTTAAATTGAGCTTTTATACAGCACATTATCCACTGAAGTGCTCAAAGCACTTTACGAGGGGTCCCTAACCAACAGCAACATTTAACATGTAGGACGAGACATGACGCCTGTTAGGCAATATTGCATTTTTATTTCCGGACAGAGACAACGGCCACATACTCGTTTGACACCTGAATACGGTGACAGAATGCGAGTAAAGAGCCTTTTCCAAGGTCTTGACTATGCACCATTGTGTCCAGAGCGGGACTCGAACCCAGGATCTGAAAGCAAATGTCATACCACAAGACCTCATAGTCACCCGGAGCAGGTTTTGAAACTCACCACCTTATACATATTTACTTTCTCATAAATATGTTTCAATTTGATTTTCAAGTTAAAATGTCTGACCATTAATATGAAATTTTAAATTCTATCACTGAAAGAATCTATATTCACCTCACACCTGCCTACTTTTTAGGAGATATATACTGCTATCACTAACTTTAAAAATCAACAATTTACCTTCACAAGGATTGAATAACACTTCAAAACCACTGAAATTATGGCATCAACTTTTATTTCCAATAAGTTTTAATGACTTGGAGATGCTCATAAAGTTCTGAAATCGGAGCCAAAATTTCGTAATTCTTCGAATTTTTCATAATAGTAGACATGTCTGATTTCTTGTTCTCAATAAATTATAAATGTAAATGTTTAAGAAACCTAAGTAAATTTATATGTTTAAGAAACTTAAGTAAATTTATATGTTTAAGAAACCTTAGTAAATTTATATGTTTTAGTAACCTAAGTAAATATTTATATATTAGTAACCTAAGTAAATTTATATGTTTAAGTAACCTAAGTGACATACTTAGCAGTAATGTAAAAGGGTTTGAGTGAACGTGCTACATAAAATGGCAGCACTTCAGATATTCCAATATTTTGACACCTTTATGTGGCTCATACCTTATCATAAATAAATAACAGCTTTGAAACAGAACAAAATACCAAACACAAAATTCCTTCTTCGGCCAACAACAAAAATCAATGAAAACACAAATACATTTCTAAACAACCAGATCAACGGTGGAGAAATATTCAGCACAACCCTATTCATTTTTGTTTTTTACTTTTTACAGTCCACAGCTTCTAGCAGCTTAGTACCACTCATACCTTATCATAAAATTCTAGGGCTTTGGTATAATTGCCCTGCTTAAACTCGGCATTCCCTTTCTCTTTGAATTCATTGGCCACCTTCTCCCTCTCTTTTTTCCTCTCAGCTCTCTCAGCAGCGTCTGCCTCCATGGCTGCCATAAAAGCTCCTGTAAAAATAATAAAACATTGCTAGAGCACTGCCATGAATAGAAAACAAAAGAAAATTAATTTATCGCATCAATATTATCCTAACTTAAAGTGGAGTTTATGATCTTCAGTTTTGTTCCCAGAAAGACGTTTGTTGAACTCCTCTTTGTTGTTTAAGACTATTTATTCAATGTATCTGTAATTAAAAAAAACAAACAAAAACCCAAAAAAACAAAAAAACAACAAAAAAACAAAAACAAAACAAAAAAGCAAACAAAAAATTAAGCATGTATATAGAACAATATCCACCGAACGACGCGAAGGGATGCCTTACAATCTTTTTAGACAGAGACAAACACTTGTATTCTCTCTGTTTTTCTTCTTTTTTTTTTTTTTTTGAGAAATCCTTTAAAAAAAACTCAGGTGCCAAGTTAGAAGAAGAGACTAAACTGTATACATATATTTTGAAATTAGTTCCTTTCAAGACTTTTCTTGACTACAAAATAAACAAATACAATTATGGCTAAGTGGTCTTGTAGTATGACACTCGCCTTCAGATCCATAATTCCAGGGGTCAAGTCTCATCCTGAACAGCGCATAGTTGAGCCTTTGGAGAAGTCTCTAAATTCACATTCTCTCACAATGCTCGGGTGTAAAATCAGTACCTGGCAGTTAAAAGCATTGTCTATGTCAAGAAAAAAAAATCATAACACTGTTTAACAGGTATTAGAGCTCGTCATACATGTTGAGTGTGTTGTTGTTGGCTTTAGACACCTTGTTGTAAATCACTTTGAGCATGTTAGTGGATATTACTCCAAATAATTCCTCAAGGGAAAAAAATACAGAAAAAAATTAACAGATTTTGAAGGCAATCTGTTTGTATTTCGAATTTAAAATAGATAAAATGTTTTGTCAACTACATACTTTGATCCATGCCTTCCTCTGTAGGTAAAGTCGGTGCCACAGACCCCGGATCAGGGTCATTTTTGTAAGCATCCTTATTTATTGATGTTTTGCTGAAACCTGTGAACAACATAAGCATGAGTTTCTTATAAATAGAGTGGATGCTGAAAAGTGGATATACAGTTTAAAATGATAAGAAATATGCCTTTTATAAAGTAATGTAAAAAAAAAAAAAAATGAACTTAGCAGCTACAACCCCCCCCCCCCCCCCCCCCCCCCCCCCCCGCAAAAAAAAAAAAAAAAAAAAACACAGAACATTTAACATTTCTGGCTAAAATAAAAACCAAAAAAAAACAAAAACACAGAACATTTCTGGCTAAAAAAAAACAAAAAACAAAAAAAAAATGAATAAATTGAATACATCACTCTAAATCAAGATAAACAGCAGGAAATTATTGGAATTATTTATTTATTTGGCACTTCTAGACTGTAAATATGAAGTCAAAATAAGACATTCAAATAGACGTGTCAAATAAATCCATTTTTATTTATGACTAGAATCGACTAATTGACTGCTTGAAAATTTGTGTTGATATATAAACTATTATATATATATAAGTTTTAGCAGATGTTTTGAGATAAAATCAACGATACTTGTTTTTGTTTTTTTTTTTTATATACCTACTTACATGAGCAATTGAAGTATTATTATTTCAAAAAATCTAAACCTGTTTTTGTCTTTGGTAAATCCTTCTCTTCATCATCTTGATTCTTTGCCTGAATCTCTTTCTTTTTGTACTCAGCATCTTTAATGAGATTGTCAGCTTTAGACATGTACTGGTGTACATCATCATCATCATTGCTATTTAATCCTTTCAAGACATCATCTATTAAAGAAACAAAAAGCACTAAAGTTAAAAAGAGAGAGAGAGAGAGAGAGAGAGAGAGAGAGAGAGAGAGAGAGAGAGAGAGAGGGAGGAGAGGGAAGAGAGAGAGAGAGAGAGGGGGAGGAGAGGGAGGGAGAGAGATGAGAGAGAGAGAGGGGGGGGGGAGAAGTGAGAGAGAAGAGAAGAGAGAGAGAGAGAGAGAGAAAAGAGAGTGAGAGAGACAAAGAGAGAGAGAGAAGAGATAAAGAGAGAGGGGGGGGAGAGAGAGAGAGAAAGAGAGAGAGAAGGGGGGAGAGAGAGAGAGAGAGAGAGAGAGAGAGAGAGAGAGAGAGAGAGAGAGAGAGAGAGAGAGAGAGAGAGATTTCCCCAAAGTCATGTCCCTACACAATTTCAATACACAGTTGATTCTCAGTTTAACAGTGAACAGTGATGATGGGACCAGTCTAAAAATCCTTGTTATAACCAAACCAAGTTACAGGAAAATAAGCCAAATGGCCTAAATCACCTTTTAAAATGATGTAGCAAGGAGAAAAAAGCATACCAGTTTGTCACAGACCATTAAGAACTTAAAAAGAAAACGAAGTCGCTAGCCGTACTTACGGATGCCTGGACTGGCACACTAGCCGTCATTAAGTATGGCTAGCCTTTTCCAAAAGAAAATTATTAAAACTCTTCAAAAGTAACAAAAGTCGGTCAAAGTAACTGTGTGGTATAAATGAAAATCTTCTCTAACAACATGACACGATGTCCAAATAAAATCAGGAAAAAGATAAATAATTTATAAATTACATATTCTGATTGTGTGAGTCAGGCAATAGTCCTTCTACAGTCCAAAGTAGGGGCAGGGGTATGCGCTGAGTCAGTGTGATATGGGCGAAACAGAATCTCTTCTAAACTCTTTTTCTATTTCTTTATCAGTTCCAACCTCTGCCTACTGTCCACATTGTGCCGTCCTTCCCTTTGTATGCACATTCACATTCGTGTTTCACTCCGAATAGCCCTGGGAGAGTATTCAGACTCAAATCCGAATTGCCACTTCGAACTTACGTGTAGTTGTATAATATCATTTTGTACATCCGATTTACAGTCTATCAAAGGAAGGAAAGGAAATCATCTATAGCCTACTTGGGCTAATCTGGAGTATGTGACAATCTGGCCCTATGACAAATTGGGTCTGTGACAAACTGGGCAGCCCCCAAGAGTAGTAAGTGGCTTATATGCAAGCACGCGCGCGCGCACACACACACACACACACACACACAAACGATATCTGTCTATCTATCTCTCACACACGCCCGCGCGCACACACACAATCACACACAGACTGACTGCATGCGAGTACTATTTGACTTAGAACTGACTGGAGCCGTTGTTTAGAGTTAGAATTTGAATTTGTAAAAGAATGTAAAGGCAAAAAGGGTTGTAACTTTATAACCCAAAATCTTTAAAATTACATTAATTAGAATGAGCTAAACACAAACATTTTATCTATTCGGTACAACTACAACAAATTAAAAAAAATAAGTTAAAAGTCGGTGTAAAAAAAAAAAAAAAGAAGATTCCAGACTTCGAAATCTAACTCAACAAACTAAAAACCCGGTATAGAAATCGAAAGTAGATCAACTGTATTAAAACCATTCAATATTTCCTTAAGTTAGTTTGAGAATAGCTGATAATTGTTGTCAATTAATATTCACGGCATTTAAAGTGTATAAATAGATATTCGAGAAATACCGATCTCATCCACTTTCGAAAGGAAATCGGAAATCTCATTGTCCGTCGGAAGGTTTGGCAGTTTCATGTTCGCCATATTGATTACATTGGATACAGATAAATGCATATCATTACACTTTTCAAATTAAGTTCTTCTATGATCTGAAAATATTAGGTTATTTAGAAATTAATTATATTTTATTTTATTTTTACTATAATTAAAAGTAAATATGTAAAAAAGATATTCAAGTACATAGCGTGGATGTATTACTCTAATGATTATAAATATATAATGATTTTATTTGAGCTCCCCAAATAGGAAACGTTTTGTGCGCATGCGTTGATGTTCTGTTGCATTCCTCGAAAATATTTATTCATTGTGGATGTAGACAAATATTACAAGGCATCCAACTGACAGAGGTTTGGAGAACATGTAAAGATTTGTTAACGTTAACTCACAACATGAAATCAGTTCACAATAAACCAGAACACGGGTTTTAAATATAACAATTTAAATATAGTTCCTACACTGCTTCTACCAATAGTCCGTTTTCTTAGCGGCAAGTTCCGTGCGTTTTGTGCACTTTTTGTAACCAGCAAACTAAGTATACAAATTGGTGCAGAAAATTATGAAGATTCGAAAAATAGGTGGCTCCAAATACCATTTTTATTGAAAAGACCTTAAAATTCGTCGTAAAGTCTAGTGAAAACGCGCACTTTGTGACGTTTTGGCGCTGATGACAAAAGTATTAAAAAAAAAAAACATTCTCACCCATTAAGAACATCTTGATGTGTTTTTGATCGTGGAGATATTTTTGTTTTAATGTTTTCCATTATTATTTACAAAAAATATAGCTTTTAATTATTTTAAAACTTTTTTTTTTGGTCTTCTGACCGCAGAAAAAAACCCCAATAAAAATTGTCCTTTTTTGCCCGTGCAACAAAACTATGAGTCATTAGGTCGACCTATCCTTTACTAAGTATGTACTAGGATGTCTTAGCGCCTGTAAACGAAAAAAACAACAACAAGAGACTAAAAAAAATATTTAAAGCAGTTAAAGAGGTTTCTTTCAACCATTGTGTACAGTACAATAATGCTAAATCGAAATGCGGTTTTGTCATCTGTCACCGCCTCTCCCTTCGAGATAACGATAGCTCCATCTACCGACAATGGCATCATGTGTTGTCTAAAATATAACTGAGAGAATGAGTTTTGTCTTTTGAACGATGTCAACAAACTACAATTTTATTTTGTGCAATCGATATTCATTGAAAAGGTAAGGAACAATCTTTTTCATCTATTATAAATGTCTTATATCATCGTGATGTTATTTTACTTTATGCGCATGCTAGTGCGATAAGTATTGCGCAATGTATGACAAAAGAATTGAGTTGTGAAAAAAGAATTGGGTCAGATCAAAGCTGAGTCACAGTCGTATCATAAGCCCCCAGGATGCAAAAGATAGAGTAAGATTATGGCCCATGCTTGGATCTGAACATATTTTTCTATCTTAGTATAATATAAGTTACATGTGCTATGTCAGTACTAAATTTAGACCCTTTTAGATTCGATTAGATATAGATTAGCCTGTCGATGATTGATGATAGAATAACGGTGTTTATCATTACTGCTGACCGAGAAAGAAAAAAACATAACTAATTTATTATTAACTCAGTTGATCAAAAAAAGAACATCTCCACACACAATTCTACCAATACACGCTAATATTCACACACATTGCTTTACCTTTTGCATGTTCAGGTTTGGTTTTTTTAAACAATGTCTTGACTTGTTTGTTATATTTCTACTTGCCAGCCTCACAGTCCTTTGTTTCCTTAAAAGCATCATGCCTGGGGACCTCGTCAAATGGGAATGCTAGTTTGATTTGTTGAATGGTCAAGATTGCAAGGACTAAAGTTCCATTCTAACAGGTATTTGGAAGTATGTGTTCGTTGTGTGTGTGTGTGTGTGTTGATGTTGTTTTTGTTGTTTTATTGTTGTTTTGCAGAGAATCTTACCACTGAGCTATCCAAGCCCCGTCAACTAATATGTGTTTAACCTTTCTCACACACACACAAATACACACTTACACGCATACACACACACACACACACACACACACACACACACACTCGCACACACACAAACTTGTTCATTCTGTCATCTCTCAAGCTGCCCTATATCGCCTTAAGATGGTAACATTTTCTGTAACTTGAGAAACTACGTAATTCACACTTTGTAGGAAATAACTTTAAATATTGTCTCTTGAGTATGTCATGGGGTTTTGATTTATTTTTCTTTCCTTCCTAGAATGCGCTAATATGGCAGGAGGAAAGAAGCGGCAGACATCCATTGTCGACTGTAAAAATCTGAACAAAGTTCCAAGACTCGATCAAGCTTCCCCCGAAATTGACTGGTCGAAGTGCCTGTTTTGTCAAGAAACCATTGAAAATTCTCCTCTCACAAACCCTAAAAAAGCAACCAAGTTAAATTGTATTGAAGACACTTATGTTGCCATTTCTGAGGATATCAAACTTTTTCATGACTCAGGTAGATTGCCAATAGCATTGAAATTCAATATTAACCAACCTGTGAAATGTCTTGCTAATTTTTTGAGAGACAATGATGGACTTTACCATAAGAATTGCAGACACAGGTTTCATAAATCAAAACTCAAAATGCTTGCAAAGAAGATAAATCAATGTAATAGTGAAGCAGTTGCAAGTCCTGATACAAGAGGCACATTAAACACATCACATATAAGCAAACACTGCTTGTTTTGTAAGGGTTGTGAAGGGGAATTGACTGAGGTCCGGACGCTTGCTCTTTCACAAAAAGTCTACTAGGAAGCTGTCCTTCTTTCAGATACAAGTATTCTTAGAGTATTTGCGGAGGGTGATCTTATTGCGGTGGAAGCAAAGTATCATAAGCCTTGCCTTATACTGTTCCACAGAAGAGCAGACGATTTTAGATGTAAAAATACTTCAGACAACAAATACAAAACACACATTGCAGAATGCAAACAGGATATTGTCAATTTTATTGATCAACAACAAGCTCGCACATACACAAATGTTGTGTTTAAGCTGAATGATCTCTAGAATTTACTTTTGTCAAAATTAAATGCCATAAAGTTGTCGGATATATATGTACATAAAACTAGATTCAAAGAAAATTTACTATCGAGAGTTCCTTCTTTAATGGAATACAGGGATGGGCGGGAAGTCTTGCTTACTTTCAAAGAGGGGAATATTATTTCACAAGCAGCTATTTCCGATTTAGATTCAAATGATGATCTTGCAATACAAAAAGCCGTTGATATTATAAGAGCAGAAATAAGAAATCATACATTCATATCACCCCTCAATATAGATCATGATAGCATTGTCAATAGTGTACCACACAAATTAGTGAAAATTGTGAATGGCATTTGAAGTGGTCAGTGTTCGCTAAGTTTAGGTCATCAGAATCGACATACCATGACAATTTCACAGTATATCATGTTGAACCACAACAACAAAAGCCCGCAAAATTCAGGTAGCACTAGAAAACAGTTGTCCAAGGAAACCCCAATCCCCGTTTATTTAGGAGTCATGGTTTTTGCCAAAACCAGAAAGAAAGGTCTTATTGATAAACTGTCTGCTCTGGGTTTATCAATTTCCTATGCTAGGGTAAAAGATATTACAGCTGAAACTAGTAAAAGAATTTGCCAGTTCTATAAAGAGACAAGTATTTCAACATCATCCAGAGATTTGTCTGTTTGTAGTTTGACAGAGCAACCAACTTATCTGCTGTCAATGAATGCCGGCGTGAACTTTTTACAAAAAAGTCACGCCTTCGAGACAATATGCCACCAACTCGTGAAGCTCTCAAACAGCATTTAAATCGAGCAGTTTACCAAGCTGGTTATGTATGGAAACGCTCTCTTGCTAAAGACCCTAGTCTTCCTTCCAAATCAGATTTTGGTTGGAAAGAAGATGGGATGCCAAAGTGGTCCACTTTGACTGACCTTACACATGCCTCACAAAATCTGATTAAATGTAACTGTTCATCAAAGGGATGCTCCAAAAGATGCAATTGTGTTAAGGCATCTCTTCCATGTACTCTGTTATGTGCCTGCAATTGTCAATGTTCTAGAGACAATAATTGACTTTAAACACGTTTTTCAATTGTATGTTTTCAACAATGTAATGTTTAAAAAGGGATGTAAATCTATAATAATGCTGCTGTTAAATATGTACACAGAAAAAAAATGTTTTAAATAGTTCAATTCTTCATTGAATAAATATGTATTGTACAATATATATATAAATTTAAACGTGTTATTTGCTATATGATAGAGATACATTGTACTCTTATGTTTGAGAGTGATTGTACGTGTGTGTCGGGAGGAGAAGGGGTACTTGCTTTGGCAGTTGAATTGTCTATTATTGTTTTTTTTTTAATCAAATTAATATTGCTTGATTTTAGAGGATGTGAAGATTTAAAAATGTTTTTGAAATGCATGGCATTTCAAATATATGTCAGATTCTAAACCATTTAAACAGTTTCCAGGAAGGAGATATATATTTTTTTTAATTTCCTGAAAAATCCCAATTGAATTTTGTATTTTCTTATATATTTCAATAAAATTCAAATGGAAAAATATTTTCTGAGTCCAAAGTACGCAAGGGAATAGAAAAATAACCACATCATTATAAAATATTTATAAAACCGTAATTTTTTGAGAAAAAAAAATAAAATGTTGAAAAAATGTATTTTGTCACCTTTAAAGGGCAATAACTCGTGGTTCCAGCTATATTTCAACTTGGAGCCACCTATTTTCGAAATCCTCATAAAATTCTGCACTTTGTGTGAAAATTTCATGCTGGTTACACGATTTGCACAATTTTTCCATTAAGGGAACGGACTCCAATTCATTTTTTTGGGGAAGCCTTCCCCATTAAACAGCACCAAACTAAACTAACGGTAGACTAATTCCTCCTAAAGAAAATTATAAGACATAAATCATTAAAATCCATCCATAGACAAACAAATCTATGAATTTCTGAGACCCATCATACAAAAATTCTAAAAATTGGGTCACAGCCACTTGTCCAATTATCAGATTCAGCTTGCTGCTGGAGTGCCAAATGGATGTTTACCAAGACCAATGATTAATATAAACGAAGTGGTTATTCAGAGTCGACTCTGGATAACTGTAGGCAGTTATTCAGAGTCGACTCTGGATAACTGTAGATGGTTATTCAGAGTCGACCCTGGATAACCATCAATGTGTACAGATATTTAGAGCCGAGTAGCCTATCGAATTATCGAGTTGAGTTCTTGCGAGATGAGTTTGTTTCAATTTGATACCAGTTTAATACGGTTATTTTGTGACTTTGGCAATTTTAATGCCAAATTCTTAAAACTTGGCGATTTTTCAACTTCAGTCGCTTAAATAAGAATCTTTTTATAAATCAATTGCAAATCATATTCCATCAACAAAGCAAATTTAAATTAGCTTATAAACAATCATTTCTTAAATCGATCAGCCTAACTTATTATCTCTCTTTTACCAAATGATATCTATAAACATAATATGAAGATAGAAGGGTGGCTGAGAGAGAGAGAGAGAGAGAGAGAGAGAGAGAGATAATATGAATTGATTTTTTTTTTAATTGTTTAATAATTAGACACAAGTTGTAATGAATTCTATAAACAAATTCAGAACACTGGGTGGGGATCCTGACCTCCCATTGCGGGCAGGGAGGTACATACTGTGTCTTCTATCTCCTTATATCTGTTTTCCAACATGCTTTCTGTCTTTGTCTTGGAATGAGGTTACTTGGTTTTGTCCTGGCCCTTTCCGGAGTCCTGGCTGGGAGGGAAACAGTCAAATGCATAGTTATTGTTTTGGGAGATGATATTTTTTTCCTTGTAAATCATCTCTCTGTTATGCACTGTATTATGTTTAGTTTGCATATTATATTATATGATTGGTAAACATTTGAGTGTATTCCTCTTAGTTGGGGCCTGTGCTTGTGTCTGGATGAGACTTTTAGGTGATCTCAAATTAAGTACATTGGTGGTATGCTCTTGGAATCTACATCTGATCCCTATTTGTTCCCAGTTCCCCTTTGTCTTACTTTCTCTTGGGTGCTTTAATTGTAATTCTAGAACTTTTTACTATCCCATTTTCTTCCTTTTTACTGGCGCTGATATAACCTTAATGTGTTGCAAGCGCCGTAAAACCCTTAAAAACAAAACAAACAAATTCAGAACAATCAAACAAAAACAAAACTTAAAAAGGAAGAAGAAAAAAAAGACACGCTTATAAACCTTCTAAAATCGTCAAATGTATTATCATGTTACAGCTAAAAAGGTACACACATATTTACACCCATTTGCACCATCCCCTTCCCTTTCGATCATCATCTCATTCATGGCCACCATGGGTCTTGTGCTGCCTTTGACATTTGGCGCCAGCGTGTCTAGACTAACGTCATAAATAAAGGAGTGTCACCAAAATTCATGCAACTGAGCAGAGGTGTCAAAAAATGATAGAAGGCATATTATTGTTTTTTTCCCCCTGAACTACCACTGAGCAGAAAATGTTTGACATGACAAAAAACAACGGAACATTTATGAACAAATCCTATATCCCAGAAATCCGCGGAAGATTGTCATCACCAGTCCCCACTATATTTTTTTAAATATTTCTTTTTTTTTTTTTTTTTTTTGTTTGGGAGCAAAATCTCGACAATTTGCAAAAAAATGCAAATTTTGCGGCCGCAATGCAAATCACCGATGCAAAAAACTGCCATGACAGAAGAGACAAGAAAATACCAAAAAGTAAAACGATTTTTTCCCGTAGGGTTAAACAGAGGCGGGAGAGAAGAAAAAAAAACAGAAAAACCGTGTGGAATGGAGAAGCAGAAAATAAAAGAAGAGAAATGCGTGAGAGGAGTGAAACGTCTGTCAATTCGTTGTTTGTTTAAAAACGTATTTCACTATTACATGATTTCATCGCAAGTAAAGCGTCTATGTGGTCTTGTGGTATGACACTCGCTTTTGGACCGGAAGGTCCTGGGGTTTGAGCCTTGCTCGGCGCATATTTGAGTCCTTGGAAAAGGCTCTTTACTCACATTCTCTCACCATACTCAAGTGTATGATGAGTACCTGGTCGTCAACAGCGTTTTATCTGTCGGAAAAATTGTAATATCCCCTAACAGGCGTCATGTCTCGTTCTACATGTTACGTGTTGCTGTTGGCCAGGGACCCTTTGTACAGTGCTTTGAGCACATTTAGTGGATATTGCACTATATAAATAATCTTGGTTTGTTTCGTTTTTTTGTTGTTTTTTGTTTTTTGTTTTTTTTGTTTTTTGGGGGGGGGGGGGCTCTTTTTATTTGTTTTTTTTTAAAGGAATATGATAGAGGAAAAGTTTTAGATCTGAAGTTAAAAGCACCAAAGAAAAACCAAGACTAACGGGACAGGTTCAAATAGAAGGGAACAGAAGATTCCCCTTCAATGTGCCTATCTTGACATTTCCTAAAAGTCCCATCCAGGCACTAGCAAAGGATTCCGCTATGAAGGATACTCAAGAAACAGTTATTAGATATTAAAAACTGATGATTTACATGGAAAATTACTATCTCTCTCAAAGAATAAGAATATGAATAAGGCATTATTATACATGACTGGCCGCCAATACATGAAAGACGCACATTCCAAAAACCCAAAGTCCTCTTTAAGGTGAGCCAAGGAGTGACAACGATTCCAAATGATAGCCTTCCAAAAGAAAGAAAACTACTCATACAAGATGCACGAAGTTGGGACTTAATGACAAGACAAGGCTGTCTCCCGCCCAACTACGGATCCACTGGAACCTGGAGAATCCAGAATAAAGACAGTAACATGGAAAGGAAAAACAAATAGTGGATGGAAGACACAACGAGTGACCTCTCTGCCCACCGTGGGAGGTCAGAAAACCCCACTCAGCTTTCACTTCTTTTTCAAACTAAATATGAAAATGTAATTGAGTAGTACTCATTGTTTGACAATGAATTTGAATCCAGCATTTAACCCAACTCTTAACTTGAGACTTGAGAGATGACACGGAGTGGCAGACAACACATAGATTTTTCAGGCCAACAAATGTTTGAGTTTCAATATGATTTAGATTAATTTCTCTTTGATTTTTATTTTGTTGATATCTTTTCAATTCAAAACTATAGAAAAGCTGTCAACACTCGACATGTTTATGAATAATCGAAAGCCCTGTTTTAGTCTTACCTATTCTAAGACAGCTTGATGACACTTCAGTGATGACTCCTAGGTGCCTTTCTACGTTTTTTTTTTTTTTTCCAGTGCAGACATTGCCACAAAAAGGGAGGGGGGGGGGGGGGGGGGGGGGGGGAAGCAGCTCTTGACACACAAAGATGGCCAACACTCCAGTCTCGTAGTCGTAGGGAGAATGCGTGCATACATCTATTTCACAAAACAGTCAAATGCAAACTCTGCCCTTAACATTCCAATGTACATTAACAATTCTTACTTACTTACTTATCCGAACCAGCGACCACCTGAGCTCTAGCCCTTCGGTCTTGTGCCATGACGTATAAGTCTTTTGTAACATTAACAATTCAAAAAACATATTCTCAACCAGTCTTCAATCTTCATCACATTAACAAATTCCACCAGCCATTTGCAAGAACAAACATCTACTCTTTTTCCCCCTCGAACAATAATGAATGGTGCAAACTATCACATAACATATCACAGTCCCCACATCATTTCAACACGTTTTCCACATACACAAGAACACCTGGAGGATTTAATGACCGGTGTAACAAGATTAGAGTGGTGTGATAGATAAAATTGATGTATGTATAAGATTTGCAGTGATGGGCACAGTGTGTGCCTTTTGCGCCGTATGGGCTTGGACTCCAATGGATTCTCGATCTGGGATCCACTGATCAAAAATTTTCTTCTATTTTTTTTTCAATGTAGGCTCTTATCCACTGTGCCCTCTACAGTAAAGAAAAAAAATCTCTCCTCTCTGTAACTTGGCCCAGAAATTTTCAAAAAGGGAAAGAAAAAAAATCTTATTTGTTTGCTGTTTTCAAACTTTCCTTTACTCTCATCAAGTATCTATGACCCATATTGACATTGACAGTACATGTGAAGTAGGTGATAATTCATTCTGTATGACATGAGTACCATATTGTTTTGCACTGGATCATGTCATAGGGGCAGCGCATGGAACAGTTACTTGTACCCAGACGGTACCGTGTTAGACTTCTTGCCACGCCGTGCTGCCTTGAGCAAGTCACCTCGCCCTGACTGACTTTGCAGTGCTGTACTGTGGCTGACACCTGAGTTTTTCCATTCTTCCCTTGGATTTAACACTAAAGACAAATTTCAACTTGGAATTGTAGGAAGGGAATTTTATTTTATATTGTATTTGCAGTGGTTCAAGTTGTTAGGTGGGTTTGGTGGCTTCGGGATTTGTATGTAGATTGAGATGACTCTGTGGGAGTAAGACGTTGCCTTCAAAAAGAACATCATAATTTATATAGCGAATTTCCACAGGTTTACCAAGCTCAGTGCACATCACCTTATTTCAATTTATTCCTCCAGCAGGCCATATAGAACCATATTTCCATTTTATACAGTACCAGTCGCCTCATTAGTGTCTTTTTGTACTGGCAACATCCATTACTGCTCATAGCCAGATACTCATTCCCAACTGAGTGATCAGGGAAATGTATGTAAAGTGTTACCCAAGGACACAACATTGGAACCAGAATTTTCCACTGTCACTCATCTGGTAACTGATCACGCTTAAAATTGCTTGCCTATTACGACAAAATAAGAAACTGTTCAGCTGAGCCATCGAGAGAATTTACCTGGATCAGTCAGACATGTTTAATATATAATTATATATTTCTTGCTACACTTTTAATGGAATTAAATAGCTAGCTCTGAAACATTAAGTCAAAGCTTTATTGGAATTTTTTATCATGTTATGGTTTATTATTTTCAGATAATAATCAAATCTGAAGGATGTCTGAGGATAAAAGACGAGGAGGTGACGATGTGGAGGATGGGGGGCCTGGTCTGGTGTACATGCCCTTCGTTGTCATGGAGGAGCTACTAGACAAATTGAGATTGCTAGACTACGATAGAGACTTTGCACGAAAAATGAATGTGAAGCCAATTAGCAGGTCAGTAACACTTGCCAATTCTCTCTTTAGTCAAATCCTTTAACTTTCAATGCTTTCAAATTTTTTCAGAAAATTTCCGATATTTGTTCTCATTTCTACAATCGAAAGAGGACGAATAAAACTAAAAACTAAAGGAAAAAGAATAACTAAAGTATAATTTTCTCTTTACAATATGGCAGTACAGTACATAAAAGAACAAAAACAGAGAGAGAGAGAAGATAACATACCCACTCAATTCATGTTTGTTTATTCTTAAATGTTTTAATTTTCAGTTTGGAATTATAGGAATCTGAGTCCCTTTTGTTGTTTTTTTGTTTGTATGTTTTTTTTTCGTTTGGTCAGTATTTTTAGCACCATCATTATCATCAAACCAGATTTTCAGGCTGACCTTGTTCGTTATTGGTGAGTTGTTTTTCAAACGATTAATTCATGGTTGTTTAAAGGCAACAGTTAAGGAGAAGCTAATGGATATGTGTGTGTATCCTTTTCTTTAGGTTAAGGGTGATACCATTTGATGAAGAGAACCTTTGCAAGAAATATTGTCATATATGGTTTTTATTTTTATGAGAAAAATTTTCTGTCTTTTTTTTTGTTGTACTAAAGGGCATCTCTAAATGTTTTTTTTGCGGGAGGGAAATAATGAATTATTTTGATGGTCATGGTGAATTCATAACAATGAAAGCTAAACTTGTTCATTTTTATTTTACTTAAGTAATGAGTTTATATATCATTTATTTTTAAAGCTTTTCCCCTTCTTATCATCGGGTCAGGGACGTGATAAAAAACTTGTTTGCTCTGTGTTTCATGCAATTTCATTATTTTCCTTAGGCAAATTTATTCACTTCTAAATTCCTCTCTTGAACAGCATGGATGATTCCTGGATTTTCTATCTTCTGTCATTGTCATGAAGTGCCTGGGCGATAGCAAATGACGATGCTGGCATCATTTTAATTATTCATTTTTTTTCGTTATTTTAGTTGCAATATAAAATATTTGAAAAGAAAAATAATTACTATTTTCTTTTTCATTCATTTTTTTTTTCAGGCATTATTTTGCTATTCAGACTAACCCAGGTGAACAGTTTTATATGTTTACATCCTTAGCAGCTTGGCTTTTGCGGAAAGCGGGTAGGAATTTTGAACAGCCACAAGAGGTGAGTGAGATTTTCACAAGGGTTTTATTTATAACATTGTGTTTTGAATTAAACCAGACTTTTATTAATTGTATGGGTGATTCATTGATGCTGTAGAAACAGTTTGGATCATTTGCTTTGTAATCTTCTCTGTGGGGCCTTGCAGTTTTGTGGTACACCCAGATGTAAAATGAGTAGCTGGACCATAACATTATTGTCTCTGGCAAAAACAAAACAAAAAACAATTGATGTAGCTCCCGTCAGGCATCATATCTCATCATCATTGAGGCAGCTAGCTTGGGACCCCTTGTAAAGCACTTTGAGCGCATTAAGTGGAATCTGTGCGATACAATAGCTCAAGGATTTTTGGGTTTCTTATGTAAGATACTTAATTTTATCAGACATAAATTGTCTGACTATAATTAAAATTCCACTAATGTTGGTCAGCATGGCTCATCGGTATGGCCTTTGCTTCATACCTGAATGGTCCCGGGTTTGAATACCTGCAGCACTAAGTGACATTGAGTAAATCAACGAGCTCAGTTTGCAGCGCTGCGCTGCGTCTGACACCTGGGTTATTCCAGTCTTCCCTTGGAATGGACCCTAAAGACAAATTTCCCCGATGGGATGAATAAAGGGAATATTAATTTGTTACAGTGAATGACATAATCCGTCGGATGGTGATATTGCCACGTTTATTTAGAAGGTCAATTTTTATTTTTAAAATGAGTTCTTGTAATAATTGATTAAATCAATCCTTTTCGTACATCTTTGGGAAATATCAGAGCTTAATTTCGCTTCTAAATATTTTGTTTAGCTAGTCAAGTTGAAAAAGTATGAAATGTGAGAAAAGTTGTTGGATACCTTTCCCATACATCTGACCATAACTTTATGAAAAATCACCCGATTTACTTCAAATAAAGATTAAAATGCTGCGGGGAGCATATTCTTTTAGAAAATGAAAAATAAAAAATGCAAATACAAAATTTTCACCTTCCGACTGATTATTTCATGCACTGACACGTTTATGTATTTGTTTTTATTATTATTGGTCAATAATCGATCCACCAACCTTCTTCAGTCCCGAAGAAAATTTTTTTAAAAAGGAAAAGTTTCTTTTCCTCAAAGCATCGTCTATGTACAAAATTTGGTGAATCAGGACATCTGTGCTATTATTAGACAGCACCCAAGGTAGATTCTGGTCCCTTTTATATGTAAATCAAGTGCTCTCTTTACAAAACTAATCGGTCCCCCTTTAAAGAAAAAACTTTATTTCACATCATAATAATAATAATAATAATAAATGGCATTTATATAGCGCTTTACCCCGTTGTCACAGGCTCTAAGCGCTTTACAGTGATATAAAACAAAACATATTACAGTGAGACAAGTTTGATGGAAACGTGATACGAATTCAATTTAACAACAACAAAATATGAAAATAATATTGCAACATTATGACGTAAAAAGATAAAATTTTAAGCGAGATTTGAACATTGTCAACGAATCCGAACATCTCACGTGTGATGGGAGAGAGTTCCAAAAATGGGGGGCCGAAAATTGAAAAGATTGTTCACCTATTTTACGCAATGGCTTAAGTTTTACAAGGATTGATTGGTCAATATAGGAGGGACTGTTGGTGCTCAGGGATTTGTAGACAACAATACAAATCTTATAGGCAACTCTTTTTTCCACAGGAAGCCAATGTAACTCACGGAGAAGAAGAGTTGCTGACGGGTATTTTTTGTTATTGCGTACAATGAGCCTGGCTGCGTTAATTTGGGCAACCTGAAGTTTGCTAATTTTGTCTTTAGCTAAATTTGCCCAAAGGGAGTTACAATAGTCCAATTTAGATAAAACAAGGGAATTAATTAAAAGTTCTGCTATATGCTTTGATATTAAATTACGAATTTTGCTTTTTTTTTTCATTTGTATGTAGATAGATTGTATGGTGTTATTCACGCGGCTTGTCATGGAAAGATCTTTCAATGATGATGCCAAGGTTTTTTGCTTTATTTGAAAATTCTATTATGCTATTTCCGAGAGTAATAGGTGATTTATTTGCCTTTTTAAGGATACTCGGCCTTCCACACATTAAAATCTCAGTTTTACTATCATTTAATTTTAACTTATTGTGGTACATCCAAGATTTAATCTCATTAAAACAGCTCATAATTCGTTGTATTAAGAACTGTAAATTACTAAGGGGTGCTGAATCATATATTTGCGTACCATCTGCATAAAAATGATAACTCAGATTGAATCTGGACATCATACTAGAAAGGGGCTGCATATATACAGTAAAAAGGACAGGGCCTTGTGGTACTCCAAAGTTTAGTTAAACTTGTTCTGACTGAACACCATTCACCACGACAGTCTGTCATCGATCCTGTAAATATGATGTAAACCATTTAAGGGCAATTCCTTTTATGCCGAACGTATTTTCTAGTCTTCTTAACAAAATGTCATGGTCAATGGTGTCAAAGGCAGCTGAAAGATCTAAAAGGCATAATACATTGATATTACATTACATAACAATCATTAAAGATTTTAAAAAGCGCCGTTTCAGTACTGTGTTGATGTTTGTAGACTTGTTCCAAACTGTTGTTCTTAAGATGAGATGTTAATTGTGTAAGAACTACCTTCTCCAAAAGTTTTGACAAAAAAGGTAAATTTGATACAGGACGATAATTGTTTAATATATTGTGGTCCAGTGATGGTTTCTTCAGAAGTGGTTTGACGAGGGCACTTTAAAGCACGATGGAACTTCGCCAGTCAGTATGGGTGTATTTGTGATTGATTTAATGGATGGTAATAATGTATCGATGGAGCTGGCCAAAAGCTGTGCTGGTGGGGGATCAAGGTCACAGGATTTAATGGGGGCTTTTTTTATCAACTCGTTTATGAAACTAAGTGAAACTGGTTAGAACTTGTCTAAAGGGGTACCACAGAATGTATTTGTATCTATAAATGGTTCATGCTGATCTAGTTCTGAACGAATGTTATGGATTTTGTCTTTTAAAAAGTTGACAAATGTGTTTGGCAAGTCTCTTTGATTGGTTGTAGATGGTAATGAAGTGCATCTTTCACGTCCAAATAGATCATTGCAGATGTTAAATAATTGTTTGCAAGATTTAGAAGTTTCGAATTTGAAAGAAAATACGTGGTCTTTGCCTTTTTTATTGTTGTCTTCCAGGCACGAAATGTGTTCTTGAATATTTCACGATGAATCGTAAGGCCCGATGTTTTCAGCAGTCTTTCTGCTCTCTGACACTTCGTTTTAGCTTCTTTAACGTCCGACGTATACCACAGAGCATACTTGCAGTTGGTGACGGTCCTTGTTTGGAATGGCGCATGTTTGTCAAGCGTTTCGATGAGACAACTATTCCACTGGTCTGGAGAAATCATTGAATTTTGAGTAAGTTTTGTTTCTAAATCGTCTCTGAAATTGTCCAAATTAATGCCTTTAATGTTTCTGGTTGATGTGGTGGTGGTTTCTTGGCATGGTTTTTAAACGTCAAGATTGAAAGAAATGAGGGAGTGGTCCGAAAAGGGGAGATAATTGACGATGGCGTTGGTTTTTTGGGACTCAGAATTTTCTACAATTACCCAATCTAAAATATGGCCTGCAGAGTGGGTTGGCGCTGTTACAGTCTGGCACATGTTGTTCTCCGACAATGACTTGTGCAATTTAGCAGTGTCTGTGACGTTGTCGAAGTGAAAATTAAAGTCGCTGAGTATAATTGAATGGCCAGGACGCGTGTGTTGCAAAGTTAGCATCTCGTTGATTTCCTTCCTAACATCAGATAATTTTATTTTGTTATTCTTGTTTGCTGGCGGTCGGTAGATGCAGTTGAAGTTGTATCTTGTATTCTGGAGGGATAACCTCCATTGTTTTGCAGCGCATTTCGAGGATTTCCACATGTTTAGATAATTTTGTTTTATAAAATACGCCAATGCCACCCCCTCGCTGATCTTTCCTTGAATACGATCTAAATTGGTACCCAGGGGGTGTCATTGCCTTGTCAACTGGGTCATCTCCAGACTGTGAGAGCCATGTCTCTACTATAAATAGTTTGTCGAAGTTCTTCTCCGTTAATAAATCATTTAATTCTTTGGTTTTGTTACGGCAGGATTGTGCATTTAGAAGACCAATAACAATGTTATTGTTTGTGAAACTGTTTGTGGTCGGTACAGTTATAAGTGTTGGTGGTGGACGGGGGTTTGTGTGGGGGCGGGATGGACGACGAGTTGTTACTATTGAGATGTGTTGTTTCTGTTTGCCTCCCCGAGGCCTGTTCTTATTAATATTATTGTAAAAAATCTGATCACTTGAGTTAAAAATCACAGCTGGAATGTGACGTTTACGTTTACCGCCTTGAGGCCTGTAGTAAAATTCAGATGTTGAATAAAAGTGTTCACAATTATTAAAATAATGTTGGTGGTAAATCACGGCTAAAAATAAGGTGAACAATGTTTGTAAGAGAGCGGCGGCCATTAAGTGACTGTGTAAAGATCTTTTAAAACTTACAGTTTCCAAGATAAAATACAGAATTATACAGCAGTCTCTTTCTTAAGAATTGATAAAAATTATACAATAAGAAACAGTATGTTTTAACGAGTACAACGAAGTATAAATGTCCAGGTATCAACATGTAGAAATCACAAAACAATTAAAATACACAAGAGCACACAACGACACGTCTTGCCTGTTAGGCGGGTTTACATATGATAAGTTTTAAGAAATATGATGAAAACAAATTTATTGATTAACTGTATAAATTTGTGCTGATATTAAATTATTTTATATTTTACCCCTAATTTTAAAATGTCACTCATCTCTTCATTTTTTAATTAAAAATGTTTTTCTTCTCTTTTTCACTTTTTTTTTTTTCCATCTTCCTCAGTATGACGACCCCAATGCAACCATCTCTAGCATTTTAGATGAAGTGAGAAAATATGTAAGTTCCTCTTTAAAGATCTATGAAGACCTTTAAGGTATTCTAATACTAGGGCAAACCCCACCTGAATCAAAAACCACCCAAAAAAAAAAAAAAATAAAAAAATAAAACCAAGATAGGAACGCTGCTATCGGCTACCCCACTCCCAAATGCATGTACGCATAAAGTCATATTTATCCAAGTACAATACTAAGTAGTCCGTCAGAGCCATCCAACCAATGGAGTTTATCCCGGTTTAAACTGACAATAGCAATTGCTTGCTAATCTTGGGATAGGACGCTAGTCTTTCGCAAAGTACTTTCTGCCAAATCTAACAGACTTAGCTGCCCATTCACTGCTGGGTGGACAGGGGTGGGGATGGGGGCATCAGAAAAAATCTGGACTGCACCCAGGATCGACATTAACTTGCTTGAGTCCATGTGAATGGAAAATCAAACAAATCACAAGTTTGTTCCATTTTCAATCATGGTGAACCCGAGAGAGTTGAACTGTATTATCTTGCTCTTCATCATTCTGATGTAATACCAGTTTGACACGATGGATCAAATATTCATTTAAACAAAATCTCCTAATAAAGACTTGAGAAACATTTCTCAGTATTTAGTTTACACCGACATGATGAATAATCAAAATAACAATGTCAAATTGAATGTAAGCTTCAATTTAATAAACGAAAACAGATAATGTGGATGTTTCGGGTTTCCCCTTCAAGAGCAGAACAGGATGAATGAAAAACGACTTTCCCCGAAACATCCACATTATCTGTTTTCTTAGAATGATAACATCATATTGAGGCAGTTGATGTCAACAGATTTTACTTTGTATTCTATCCACCACAGGGCCATCCCATTGAGTTTCCGCCATCCAAACTCAAACAGGGCTGGGGAGAGCATTGTATATTTGTACTGGACAGGCTGTCTGATGAGGCATTAAAAAGTATCAGTTTTAGTTGGAGGAGGTAGGATTCTGAAGTTTTTATGAGACAGTTTTTGTTTTGTTTTACACATTTAAAAAAAAAATTCATTTTAATCTTTAATTTAAATTTTTTTTTGTTTTTTTTTTTGTTTTGTTTTTTTTTGTTTTGTTTTTTTTTTTTTTTTTGTTCTTTAGTTTTATTTCTTTATTTCATTTTGTCATTCTTTTGTTTTTTTCTCTGTCTTACTTTATTTTATTTTTTTCTTTCTTTTGTTCTTTCTTTCATTTTTTTTCAGCTTCTATTTCTTTTTTTGTTTGTTTTGTTAATACTTCTTTTTATCATCATCATCATGGTTTTGCGCTATACAAATGATATGTATTATTATTATTATTATTATTATTATTATTATTATTATTATTATTATTATTATTATTATTATTATATTACTATTATATAATTATTATTATCATTATTATTATTATTATTATATTATATTATTATTATTATTTATTATTATTATTATTGTTATTATTATTATTATTATTATTATTATTATTATTATTATCATTCTTCCATTGTTGGGTCTAATTTTTTTTCGAACCTGGTCATGGGTATTTAAAAAAAATTAAAACTAATGCCATGAGCATTAAATGATTTAATTTTCTGTACTGTGTAAATATAAATTCAAGCAATGTTTATTGTGGTCAGTGGGTGAATGGATGATAGTGATTGTGGACAATCCCGATGCTGTTTATCCTCGGGTAAGGACTTTACAAAAATTGCCTTACTCGACTCAGGTGTGAATAAGGAGTGACAGATATTGAGGGAGTGTTGTTATAATTAGGACGATTTATGGGTCACCGGTACTGTATGAAATGGAATTGGTTTCATATGGCGTGCTGAGGAAATAAATGAAAATTTGTGGAGTGCATTGGACACGGTAAATCCATGGAAATACACAAGATAAATATTGATTGTTTTAAAGAAAATTTTTCTTCCAGGGATGAATATAGATGGAATGAAATTGACGTCACCCAGATCTTTGTTATTGTTTTTTGACAGTTATTTTAATGATTATTTCTCACTAAATTCTATCGATCCGACTATAAACTTTTAAGGTTCTTCATAGTTTTTTTTGTGTTGATACGTTATATCCAGCAGGCAGGCGTTGTGAGTAATTTACATAAATGTATAGCATCAATATGGCATTTTCTTCCTATTTTCCCTCACAGGCCAGAGTATCCGGAGGAAGAGATGGATGAAGAGAACATTGTGGAGGATGATTCCGAGCTCACTCTCAATGAAATTGAAAAGAGTATGGTAATCGACGGGGTGAGTGATTTTTTTTTCTCTGTACATCGTACTTGTAAAAAACACATTCCAAGACTGAAAGTGATTATGTTTTGTTGTATAGTTTTTTGGGAGTTTTTTTTCACCTTAAGCCTTAGTCCTTGGGTTGCTGATGATTAATTATTATTATTATGATGATGATGATTAGTATTATTATTGTTATCTTATCATCATCACCATCATCATCATCATCACCATCATCACTACCACTGTACTACTGCTATTACTACTACAACTTCTATTATTATTATATTATCATCATCATCATTATTATTATTATTATTATTATTGCACATTATGATTGCTGTTACAAATACCATTAACATTCAAAATGATCATTGTCATCACCCCTTAATCTTTTTACAGAGTAGTGACATTGAAGATGATGGGGACGATGAGCCTCTGATGGATCTCGAAGGCATGAAACGATTGGGAGGACACAACAAGGTAAGGGGTGGGGTGAATTGAAGGCTGCTTTTCCAAAACTTGTTAAGACGATTTTTCTACTTTTTGAGATTTTCCAGATAAATTGAAACGTAAACTTTATTTTAGGCATCAAATGGCACACGACCTTTTCTAGATTTGTATGAATTTGAAGTTTAAATATGATAAAATAATAGACGGAATGAGAGATTTAGGGTAAATAATCCTCATTATCTTAAAATGGGAAAAACGGAGTTAGGGAGTTTTGGAAAACCATTCTTCAATTGCTTTAACTTGTATTGGGTTTAACTCTAAATTTAATGTATTAAAGTGTGTGTGTGTATTTATGTGCGGTGCATGCTGTTAGAGGCTAGGTACTCATTTTACACATTAGTGAGGTGAGAGAATGTAAAGCGGACGTGCGTAGTACTACGACTGAAATACGAATTTTTGGCTCCAGCTACAGAGCTGCATTGGTCTCTTTGACTCAATAAATCTTGTTGAAAAGTTAAGTTTAGCACCTTAGAACCTATATTCAGGACTTTGGAGCATTTTTGGAACATAAAGAGGGAAAATTATTTATTTCTACATCTATTTAAAGTGATTTTTTCCTTTTTTTCCTTTGGAAACTACACATTTAAAAAATTTCAAATAAGCAGCTAAAGAGTCTTTTCCATGGACTGAACTATGCACCGTTCAGAGCAGGACTTCCTTGACTATTGGCCAAAGTTTCATTACATTAGATCACAAAGCGGCACTTAGAACGAAGGATTGTTAGCGTCAGTTTTATGCTATATTTGTCTCTGAAGGACAGTTATTACAAGAACATTGTGGCCAAATGTCCTAATAAAATCGTTTTTGTTTTTTCATTTTAACAACGCCACCACTGCATTATCTCATTCGTCTGTAGTGTTTCATTCTTCCTGTTTTGTTGATAAAGGGAAAACCCGAAACATCCATATTATCCATTTTCATATATTAAATTGAAGCGTACATTCAATTTCACATCGTTATTTGATAGTCTCTTGCCAGTTTCTCCCATGTATGTCTTGTGGCAACATTTGCAGATTTCTTCGAGCTTCGAGCAGCAATATATACATTGTTATTTGATAAAATCGAGACTATCCCGATTTTGCAATCCGGAGAAAAAATTTTTAAAGAATAAAATGTGTAAATCGGATTGTTTATATGTATTAAAATGACCCTTGCATGACCCAGGATTATGATTTTTTGACTGGCGAATGAAATAAAACAAAAACAGATAAAGCTCCAAATCTAGATATTATCATATACAATAGTCAAAATGTACTGCTGTTTTGGGTCATGAGAGTGTTATGCATTAAGGGGAGGGGTGTCCCGTTTTAGCTCTTTGAAAATTGACTGTCATGCAAAAAAAAAAAAAAAAAGGCCGTTTTGACAGGCAACATTTACTGTATGAAATTTAATTTTGGTTCCATCTGGCCCCCACTGTGGGAATGAATGAAGCAATGATAATGGCTAGGAGGGTAGAGAAAATGTCTAGATGACCTCAAGGCAATAAACATTCATACAGTCGCGTCTCTCCATTTGTCACGACTAGTTACCTCGGGCAAATTTTAAAAATACAATTTTTAGACCTGTAAATTAACGGAAATCAGTCAATTTGTCAAATTCAAATATTTAAAAAAAAAGGAAAGAAAGAAAGAAGTGAAGAAAGAAAGAATTCACAAATCGTCGAATGACTGTAAAGTAATTAGGAGTGTTCCATAACGCCACACATAGCTCATGGGAGCCGTTTATACTAACGATGGATTTATTGCCAAGGCTAAGCAGCGCTTTTTAGAATTGGCGTGACTGAACACATCCCAGTGTAATTTCACACAGCCTTCGTTAAATTTTTTTTTCACTTTCCAACCTGTCGTGATCCCAACGGTAGCCAATTTTAACTGAGCCGCCGAGCGATAAATTTCACTGTTTCATCTAAGCCAAAATTGACCACATTTGCAAGCTGGGTTTTAAAAGTATAAAAAAAGTAAAATGCGAATGCCGGAAGTAACATCTCTAGTAGATGATAATGGTAGACACCTTTAAATCGAAAGTTAGATTAGGATAGATTGCTACAAGCACATTTCGATTGCCTCACATTGTAGTTACCGTTTCTTCACTGATTGGGTACCTGATTATAAGGAACAATGGTAAGTAGCCTAATTAATTCCCCTGCAAATCAGGACGTTCTCTGCCATTGTTTTGCTCAAGCCCAAGCGAGCTTGCTGTTTTGTGGCGATTTACCTTCATTTCGATTCTTTCTTTGAATTTTTCCGCTATGCTGCCGAAGTTTCTTCTTGATAATTCACTTCTACTTAATAATTCAGTGTATTGGCCAGAAGTCATATTTATTTAAGTTTTTTTTTCTGTCATTAACTGATTGAAAGTCAAGTTTGCTCGTTGCTACATTATTCTAATGTTCTCACAATGGCTGAGCTGTTCGTGGATCACAATTCAGACTTGTCGAGCATCGATAAAGATGTGAGGAATAAATTCAATTGGTCATGGCTAGAAGTTAAAGATGATAATGGTGATTATTTTTGTGACTATGTCAAAAAAATTCCAGAGGCAGGAATATGACTTTGATGAAGTCATCTTTACCTATATGAATGACATGCTTATTTAGCATTCCTTCTACATCAAATTATGGCAGTCATACTTCCAGTAAGAAATAACACCCACTATTTTAATATATTGTATTTATCACTCTCCTCTCCAATGATGCCCTTATTTTAAAAAAATCAGTCAATTTTATAGAGCTCATTTACAGGTCTAAACTTTATTTGTACACTTTTGTAGCTGATTCTGCTATCCAGATATCTTTGTAATCCGTACAAAATGCTAGGAACGGAGGTTTTCGGATTGGAGAGATGTGACTGTATTTAGATTTTGTTTTTTTTTTCTTTTCA
>NC_088371.1:29410437-29445437 GCF_034508935.2 Berghia stephanieae
ATGGGCCTGATTTAACGTTGTAATGCACAATATATTGCGTTAGTTTGAGAGTATATCCATTGCGATAATGAGATCATAACAATTTGGGTTATAAGACCTGCAAATCAGTACACGTCGCTCCAAGACTATAACATTGTCAATATTTGACACACGAAACGTACATTGAACAAAAGCCTGCTCTTTCTTCACTCTTTTTTCCCTTTTGTCGAGTCAAGGATATTGGATTTTACATAGATTAAAAAATTGAGCTTTTATATAGCGCACTATCCACCAAATATGCCCAAAGTGCTGTACAAAGGGTCCCTGACCAACAGCCGTAAAGCGCGTTGAGCATGTTAAGTGGATATTGTGCTATATAAAATCTCGATTAAAAAAAAAAAATTATTTGAGAAGCAATCAAACTCTTCCCCTTGTATTGGGGTTGGCAGCCCTGGGTGAGGATTTCTGTCTGGTGGAGTTTTGTTAGAACTAGCTCAAGATTGCCATCACTGGAAGAGACTTGACACAGTGAATGATTAGGGGCCCCGTCCTTGTCATGAACATACTCTCAAACCAATGTATGCTCTCTCTCTCTCTCTCTCTCTCTCTCTCTCTCTCTCTCTCTCTCTCTCTCTCTCTCTCTCTCTCTCTCTCTCTCTCTCTCTCTCTCTCTCTCTCTACACACTCTCTCTCTCTTACAAACACACACACTATTGGCCATTACAACGATGTGAAGTCAAGTCCATAAGTTCTTTGTGCTTGGTAGATTCGGCCACAATATGTTTGGAATGAGTGTTCATAACTGTTGAAATCAGTGAGAGAGGGGGGGGGGGGGGCGTTGGAGGATTACAGTAGGTTGAGGAAGAGGGCACAGCCGTTTAAATTGGGCCCAAACTTTCACTTTAGTTACTTTTTCCCTCACTGGCTACCGTCGAGTAATGTAAACAATCCACCGTCAGCCACAGTGATAACAGCTGTCAAGACGGGGTGCATTGGCAATAAATTATGTCTGCAGGTAAATCTCATCGCTTTGAATTTCTCTCAGGCAGAGAGTAGTAGAAATCTCATCAAAATACTCAAATTTCTCAGCCCATTGTGGACGCAGCATCTTTTTCATAATTTTCAAACATATATGGATTCAAAGACCAGCTTTTCCTCTACAAGACGCAATTATTTTTATTTACATCATTAAATGATAAGCTTGTGTTTTGCTCTTTTGAATAATCAGAGTTTTTTATGAAATAAATATTAAAATTATAAGTTTAAGAAATATTTAAAAATTCAAAATATCAAACCAACACTTTTTACCATCAAGTGTGAGGGATCAGAGAAAAGTAGATAAAATTATCTTTCATATGATATATACTTTATTATGTAGATTCAGGGATTTAAGAATAGAGGGTGTGGAAAGGAATCTCAATAATTATTTTTGTTACCAACAAAGAGGAGAATATTTCATTATATTTTAGAAACCCAATAATAAAACTAGATAGTGATGATAAGAGACATTTATTTAGTTTTATTTCATTGAATTTAAGCGGAAATTTGAGATATTTCTTAAATTTACTTATTTAAGTTCTGTTCAGGTTATGGAGAGACACACTGAAGACGGTCATCACACCAGTACAAATGAAATATGTCGAATTTGTTGTGAAAGAGTACAGAGCCGTGCTGAGAGGATTAAAACACTCTAGACGTTATCTACAATTGACTATAAATATAAACGTGAAATTCTGATATATTTAAATATTTCAATTTGCGAGAAATGTATCTCACTGATACATAATTTAAAGAAATGCGATGCAGGTATTAATACCTTTGGTTCTGTGAGAAAACTCTGAACAAGAAACAATACTTAATGAGGTGAATATGATCCTTATCTTTCACCAGTGATGTGCTATATGCAGTCTATATGGCACACAAATTAAAAGAGGTGCAAGTCAAGTACATAAAAAAAAGTAATGGCAATGGGCATGGATATCTCAAAAATAAGGTTATGAAAATTATAAGAACTCTTTAAGATTTTCTTAGTGGTTTTGATGGTCTTAAAATGAATGTCCTTATATAACAATTTTTAATGGAATTCTTATAATTCGTTGATTCTGGGATAAATATAAGTGAATCACATTTGACTATGTTACTGGTTTATCTGGTTTATTAAAAAAAATTCTATTAATACAATGCTGTGATTGGATTTCAATTTTACCTTACTCAAAATCCTGACTTTTACGTACAGGTGACCTGATATCTCAAAAACGCCTTAATCTACTGGTATAAAATTTATATGTCTACATTCTACAGATATTCAACATCATTTCCATTACTTTTGTTTTAAAATCTTAAGTGTTGAACATGTTAAAATGTTCTCTTTAAAATTTTAATTCACTTAAATTTATGTATCAATTTCATGGGTTATCCTCTTGCTTTTTAACACCATCATAATTATGATTAAATAATCAATAAAAACTCTGTTAATAAACTGTTCGGTAGTATAAAAATATTTTTGATACACTTAATAACGGCAATACTACATTAGTTTGAAATTCAGAAAAAAATCGATCAAAACGGCGAAAAAATTGTCTCCCTCTCTCAGTGTAAAGCTATGACTCATCATCACTAGACTGGCTAGATTTACCTGGCGAACTAAACTGAAAGCAATAAACGCCTGTGAGGGGGAATTCAATTTTATTATGGATTTGTCTTTTGTATTATGATTTCTAATATTTCTGTTTTATTTCTCTCTCTCTCTCTCTCTCTCTCTCTCTCTCTCTCTCTCTCTCTCTCTCTCTCTCTCTCTCTCTCTCTCTCTCTCTCTCTCTCTCTCTCTCTCTCTCTCTCTCTCTCTCTCTCTCTCTCTCTCTCTCTCTCTCTCTCTCACACATACACACGCAATCACTCACTACTCCCTCACTTTCCCCATCTGTTCATTGACAGCCCCACTGGTGAGAATCAAGCAGTCCATCCAACAGCTGAAAAAGGAGACCAAACAGATGGATATTCGTGCAGGCGTGGTGGAACACATCCTTCTCCAGGCCAAGCTCAAAGACAAGACGTTACAGAACAAGCAGGTCCATTCCTCTGGGGGGACAGGGGATGGCTTTATTATTTAGTCCAATCCACCCACCACCTTACCCATCAGCCCTTTCTCTATTTCGTCCAATTTTTCAGGAATGCCACTTTTCTGGAAGTTTCTTGGGTTCCATAAAATTCTAAAATTTACCTGGGTTTCCAGAAATGTCAAACTTTGAACTTGTTGGGAGATTTAAATAAATTTCCCTGAACTTTCTGGAAATAATAATTGTTTTAATTCACTATTCAGTGTAAATCATCCGATTCTCCTTTTTTTCAATGTCAGTTTTCACATTTTGTTTGTAGTATGACCATTCATTCTTGCAATGATTACTACTATTTATGCTATGCGTTTAGGGAAAATACTCACTACATCTGCCCACCATATGAATGGAGAGAAAAATAAAGTGAGTAACTGTGACTCATATATATAGGGGAACAACCTATTTGAGTGTATACAGGCCTGTAAATCATCCGTCTATTGTCGGATTTCCGACAGTACGATTTTGCTCTATAAGTGCTAATATTTTTTCTTTTTTAAACTATTAGTAAAAATAAAATTCGTAACGTCTAAGAACAGAACCAATAAAGAAGAAAATAAAAGACTTTTATTTCATTCCTCGAGAAAATTAGATTTTATTCCGTTTCAAATGCTGACTTAAAAAAACAAAATAAAAAAACTTTTATTTGTCGCATCAAAGACAAAACAAAACTTGCCGTCTATCAGTTAGCTATAATATTATCATGCCACCTCCACGCTCCACTAGACGGGGATGTATTCATGCCGGCAAGTGCCACAGCTGCAAGAGGTCTGGAAGTTCTCGCGATTTCGTTCTTCACAAAACACCTTGTCATATAACGCACGCAAAGAATGTGTCAAACAGACCGGATGTTTCCTTATTTTGCTACCGACACACATGCATATTCATTCTCATATCTTTTTCTCTATATTTTATGGTTCCGTAAGTATGTGCGGAAACAAAAATTGCAAAATAATTATTTTTCTTCGAATATAATCTCTCGAAAGCTCTCACACAATCACACCACCTCTCTTCCTTTTCTTTTCTTCTTCTTCTCTTCTTCTGCTTCTTCTTCTTCTTACTTCTTCTTCTCTTCTTCTTCTTATTCTTCTTCTTCTCCTACTCTTCTCCTTCCAGTTTTTCTTCTCTTGTACTTCTTCTCTTAAGAATTATCCAAATAAACGAAAGAATCAGCTAAACATTTAACACAAACAGGAGCGAAGATACGCAGCTTCCGTGTCAACACGAGATACCATCCTTCAAAAGTGGGATTGTTCTCTTCTTTCATTTTCACAACTAACTCAGACTGGCCTACAAATAATTGAGATTTGTTTTGTTTTAGGTCCATAATTAAGACCTGTTATAAAAAGTAGGAAAGTGATATGATTTGCTAGTCAATTGAGTGTCATATCGGCGTTGGTGTCCATATTTTTGTCCTGTTGTTCTATTCGCTGTCAAAAATTCCGAAGGATTTTCACCAACCATTTACAGCCTGTGTATAAAAAATTAGAGTCACATTTACTCACTTTATCATTCTATCTCCATTTATTAGCTCATTTAGGCACCTCTAGATTTTGGGTTGACCACTATATGAGGCATACCAAGACACAAAACTATTTGCTGTCTTAAACGTATATTAGTCTGGTTGATACATTTTAATGAGACCTCTGGGTGGAGTTCTGACTCCAAATGGCAGGGAGTACTTACGTTTTTTTTTTATCCCCTATATCTGTTTCCAACTAAGCTTCTGTCTTGCTTTGAATGAGATTATGATTTTGTCCTGGCCCTGGCTGAGTAGGGAAACAGTCAAATATATAGTTTAGTTTTGGAATGTGATTTTATTCCTTTAAATCATACTTCAGTTATGCACTTACTGTTTTGTTTACATATTATAAATATTTTAAACATGAGTGTATTCCTCTTAGTGGGGACATGTGCTTGTGACTGGATGAGACTTTCGGTGATCAAAATAAGAACTTTGATAGTTGCTTTGCAAATCTACATCTGTTCCTATTTGATCCAATTCCCCTCTGTTTATTCTGTCTGGGTGCTTTAATTATTCTAGAACTTTACTATCCATCTTCCCTTTTTAATGGCATGATATGACCTTAATATGTTGCACGCCGTAAAACCCTAAAAACAAACAAACAACAGTACAGTAGAGTTGGTAAGATCTGCCGAGTGCATGAAGTCCAGACAAAACAAGAAAGAAGAACATCCCAAAAAACAGTCTTCCTCGACTGGGAATCGAACTTCAGACATTGATTACCGGTCAGACGTGCTACCCTTAGACTAGAAAGGTTAATATTAAGGGAGTTAATGACACCAACGTTTCACAATCTTTTGTTTGCTTTTTTTTTTTAATTATAATTTAAATTGTGCAAAGGCTTAAAGCTGTTGAATGTATTTAAATCGAGATGAATGATTTATCATGAAACTGTGATACAAATTCTGTTTTTATACAAAATACATAGTAATTAAATGCTATTTATTCCTCATATGCTTGTCGTCATTACTGTTGGGCTCGCATTACTTTGGGGTTATAGTGGTGGTGGCGGTTACCTGACCTCCATATGGCAGGGGTACCATACTGTGTCTTCTATCCCCTTTTCTGTTTTCCAAATGCTTTCTTCTTTATCTTGGAAAGAGATTACTTTGTTTTTGTCTGTCCTGCTGAGAGGGAAAAGTCGAATGTATATTAGATTTGGGAGACGATATTTTTTCATTGTAAATCATCTCTCTGTTATGCACTGTATAGCTTCTTATTTATATATGATTTGTAAACATTTAGTGTTTCCTCTTAACGGACCTGTCTTGTGTCGGATGAGACTTTAGTGATCTCAACTATACTTGATAGAGTGCTTTTGGAATCTACACCTGTATTTCTTATTTGAACCAATTCCCCTTTGTCTTCCCTTTTCTGGGATGCTTTATTGTAATTCTAGAACTTTTTACTATCCCATTTTCTTCCTTTTTACTGGCGCTGATATGACCTTAATGTGTTGCAAGCGCCGTAAAACCCTTAAAAACAAACAAATTATAGTGTGTGGGGAAGTCACTCGTGTTGTGACTTCTATTCCCCCATATTCTGGTTTTCATTTGTCAGTTTGTTTTTTTGGATTTTTTTTTTTTTTTTGCTTTGGGGGAGAGTTTTTTGTCTTTGGAATGGCTTTGTACTGACCGTGGCTGGAGTCATTGTCTGAGGGAGAAACTATTGAGCTTTGCAAGAGAACGGCCATTATGAGATGGGAAAGCTGAGTGGGGTCTTGACCTTTCATGGAGGTCACTTTTGCTGTGTCTTCTCCTAACGTTGCTTTTCCTGGTCCTGTCGGGGAACCTTAGCTGGGAGGGAGGCAGTCAAATGTCTAGTTCCTTTTTTGATACATGATTTTTTCCCCTTGTAAATCTTCTGTCTGTTATGTAGTAAACAGTTAATAATTTTTAATATACTGTACTTAATAAGAATTTGATAATATCCTTAATAGCAGGATCTTTTGCTTGTACCAGGATAGGAATTGTAGGTGTCAAAATCGCCACAACGATGGATTGCTTGGGAATCTTCTGTTCTCGACTTGAACCAGTTCCCTTTGTCTTACTTTTTTTCCCGTTTCTAAATCTGGATTTTTAACATTTTATTTTTTTTTCCTATCTGTACCCTTCTTTCTCTTTACTGACGCTGAAATGACCTAAATAAAAAAATAAATAAAATTCACTTAATTGATCCCAAGGGTCTACTCCAAAGGAAGCACTGGAATAACCAAGGTGCCAGCCGGAAAGTGAGCTAGGGCGTGGTGACTTGCTCAAGGCCACACAGCAAGGTGGGTAGCCGAACTCAGAAGCAAAGACTACCGCTGAGCCACGCTTCCCCATTATTGTGGAGCAAGCGCCGTAAAACCCTTTAACACAAAACGGTTCAGTGGTTTCAAAGCATAAGTGTTCCAAAACAAACAACAACAAAAACTAAACGATTTTCCATGCCATCATTTGGGATGAATTTACCTCTACCGATTTGGAGCGTTTTGTTTATTATAAGGCTGGCTGCTGTTAGTTTCCTTCGTTAGAGGACTTGATTTTTTTAGTAAAAGAAATAACTCACAAAACCGAACCCGAGGGCGGGCTGAAGTACTGTTTGCCCTTAAATCAAAACATATTTTATGAAATTTCATAAAACTTCACAACTAATTCATGTGACGTCATTTTGTGTTCATAATCGAGTGACGGATTTTTCTGCGGTCTTTGCGATATATGACAACGAACGATAATCCAAATGGCAGAATTACAAACAGTTTCTGGAGATACGAGTACATCCTTTCTGGGCGTAAAGATGTTTCCAGTATACGAGTCCTTCAAACCCCTGATGGCTCAGATATGACAGACACAGAAGGAAAATGCAATATTGGTTGAATCACCAACACACGAGGCTGGCAAAATACTTGATCTAGTCATTTCCCATTCAGATGACAATTTAATACACGATATCCATGTTGTTGTAGTAGTAAGTAGTAGGTGTAGTAGTAGTAGTAGGTGTAGTAGTAGTAGTATTAATAGTTGTAGTAATGGTAGTAAAAGAAGTAGTAGTTGTAGTAGTACTAGAAGTGGTAGTAGTAGTAGTAATGGTAGTTGTAGTAGTAGAAGTAGTAGTAGTAATCGTCGCAGTACGAATAGTAGTAGTAATCGTTGCCCTACGAATAGTAGTAGTTGTTGTTGTTGTTGTAGGTGTAGTTGTACTGATAGTAGTAGTAGTAGAAGAAGAAGTAGTAGTATTTGTTGTTGTTGCAGTTGTACTAGTAGGTGTAGTCGTACTAATAGTAGTAGTAGTAGCAGTAGTAGTACTAGAAGTGGTAGTAGTAGTTGTAGTCGTAGTATTAGAAGTAGTAGTAGTAATCGTCGCAGTACGAATAGTAGTAGTTGTTGTTGTAGGTGTAGTTGTACTGATAGAAGTAGTAGTAGTAGTAGTAGTAGAAGAAGTAGTAGTAGTAGTAGTATATTAGTAGTGAAGAGAAGAGTAGTAGTATTTGTTGTTGTAGTTGTACTAGTAGGTGTAGTCGTACTAAGAGTAGCCTAACAGTAGTAGTAGTTGTAGTCATACGAATAGTAGTAGTAGTAGTTGTTGTAGGTGTAGTTGTACTGATAGTAGTAGTAGTAGTAGTAGTAGTAGTAGAAGAAGAAGAAGTAGTAGTAGTATTTGTTGTTGTTGTAGTTGTACTAGTAGGTGTAGTCGTACTAATAGTAGTAGTAGTAGCAGTAGTAGTAGTAGTAGTGGTACGAATAGTAGTAGTAGTAGCGTGCAGCTATGTGGTCTTGTGGTATGACACTCGCTTTCGGATCGGAAGGTCCTGGGTTCGAGCCTCGCTCGGCCAAAGTTGAGTCCTTGGAGAAGGCTCTTTACTCACATTCTCTCACCGCACTCAGGTGTAAAATGAGTACCTGGCCGTTAACAGCGTTGTCTCTGTCCAAAAAATTTATAACATTGCCTAATAGGTGTCATGTCCCGTCCTAAATGTTAAATGTTGCTTTTGGCCAGGGACCCCTTGTAAAGCACTTTGAGCATATTTAGTGGATATTGCTCTATATAAAAGCTCAATTTTAATTTGGTCGTAGTAGTAGTAGCGGCAGCAGATGGAGTCGTAGACTTTATTATCTGATATTTGATTGAGGATAATTTCCACAACAGAGTTATATAACAATTAAGATGGATGAGTCTATGTTTGTGAAAGCCTAGCCTTTATTTCTTCACAAATACTATAGGTTCTCCATAAGTAGAACAAAATCAGTCACTGAAAGTTACTATTTTTGGAAGAAAAATAATTTGTAAGCCTAAAACGTTCTGTGATTTAATATTTATTTATATTGATTTACACCTGTGTTATTGATGAATTCATCAGGATCCTATTTTACTCGCCGATAGCTCAAAATATTTGTCTCGGTCCATGTTGACTTCCACGATTCAGTAGATAGAACATATAATAATTGAAATAGATGATTGACTGTTCTCAATAGCCTTCATTTTCCGGTAAAAATCACGGTTCATCCATTAGTTTTAAAAAGAAAAGAACTATTCATCCACAATAGATCTTTTAGTACATGTTTTTACAAGTATTATTAGACCAATTTTTCTTTATAGATAGTATGCAGATGACGTCACTCAGGCTTTTTATTGTTTTGCCATCCGTGTTTTGATTGTCTCACAAATGTATTAACCAGACTATAAAGTTCATGGTTCACAGAGTTTGTGTGTTGTCCTTATACTTCCGGATGCAATGTTGTGAACTCCTTGGCCAAGCGCATTCTATCTATATCACGGTGTATACCAAATTTTTTAGTGTGTATCATTTTGCACACGTCACACCAATCCGGCAACCTAAACTTGGGTGACACCAATTTGTCCTTTTCCTGTAACATCCTGGCATATCTATGCAAATCTTTACCAAGGTCCTTCAGATCAGTGGCGTAGGGCCTTAAAGGCTATTAAGGCTAAGCCACAGGTCGTCATTGTCTTGATAATTTGTAAGAATTTAACAATAAAAAGTCACACTTTTAATTTTCTGTTTCACAAAAAATGAAATTCATTGTTGACCTGGTGTTGAAAAACCCTTACAGGCCTCAAAACTTGAACCAATCACACCACTTTGAATTTACTACAGCTCGAATCTTACTCGTGCCCCTGACCAATCAGTACAGCGTGTGGCTTTAAAGGTTGAGAAGGGTTCCAGCCATATTCCCACGGTACAACCAGGCGATGCATTTCACGTTTGCCGTGTGCTATGACTGTGGGCATGAAGAGGCATCTTGACTTTGAACTAGTGCGGGGCGGTCCTTGGCAAGCTTAAGGACCACGGTCCTACGGTCCCTGGGAAATGAAAACCGCAAGGACCGGTCCTAGGACCGGCGGTCCTTTTCGACATTGAACATTCCTGAGAGACCGTTTTGACCTGTGGGACCATGGGATCGTTCATTCTTGAACCGTTAAAGACCGCTACACGATGAAATCGTGGTCTACAGGAGTAAAACACACGGAGTAGTCACACTCATTTCAAATTGTAACCTAATTAGAGAAGAGGGGTGATGCCTTCTTTATTTGATCACAGTACTTCATTGTTACTTCGATAATTTAGCGTGAATAAAATTTGAAATTTATCCCCATTAACGGAGATAATGGAATCACCCAAGGCGTTGATCGAGTTGTTCGTGGCGTTTATACACACACGCAACTCCTACCCCCCCCCCCCCCACACACACACACACACACACATGAGAGGGCAGCGAGCATTGAAGAGTAAGAGAGAGACGTGAAGTTATAATAAGAGGGGGTGGATGCGGTAATAAGTAATAAGTAATAAGTGGGGTCGATGGTGACTTTTCGCCAGATCTAACAAACCCAGCTACCCATTCACTGCGGAGTAGACAGGGATTCAGAAAAAAACTCGACTGCACCCGGGATCGATCTCTGGCCCTTTGCGTATAAAGAGAGTGCTCTATCAACTGAGCTATCGGGGTCCCCAAATATTCTATTGGACCTTTTAAAAATACAGACGTTATAACTGTTTTTTTTGGAAGGAAGAAACTAATGAAACTCATATTATTTGATTAGTTAAAACACCAAACGAAATTTTAATATTATTGTATTATTTTAAATGACAACAATGCGATAGAAAGGAGTGGCGACAAGAGATGGACAAAAGAAAACAAAAAATCAGACTTGCAACTTGCTAGGTTTGAGACACACACACACACACACACACACACACACACACACACATCTTTAGTAGTCACATACATTTCAAACAATAACCCATTAGAGAAGAGGGGTCATGCCTTCATCATAGATCATTGTCATTGCGATCATTATGGTGTAGTAAATTTTGAAATTTACCCCGTATAATGGAATCGTCCAAGGCGTGCGCCTCCTGTTCCCCCCATCTCACACACGAAAGGGCGGTTTGCGGAGTGGAGGGAGGTGGTCGTCTGCCTCTATGGTCGTCTGTGTCGTTTAGTGTATGGCAAAGGGGGGTGGGTGCGATTAATTAAGTGGGATGGGTGGTGATTGGTGGAAGATAGGCAAAGGACCGAGGCAACGAATCGCTGGGGAAGTAGTATGGCGCCAGATCGTTGAAAGGTGATAAGAAGTGAGGACCGCCGGCGGTCTTCCTCTTTGGGACCGGACCACGGTTCACAGCTAAAAGACCGTGGGACCGGTCCTCGGTCCGGTCCTAAGCGCGGCACTACTTTGAACTGAGTCATTGTGGCTTTCTTACTCGCAGCCACACACAATGACCTAATTATTCCATTAATGGCAATCGTGTTGTACCTGTTACCCATCCCTCTTCGAGGCGTGTCAAGCATGTGATATTGAATTCCACTTGTCCATTTTAACTTGAGTGTGAGAATGTATGTGTATCTTTATTGATAATTCGAGTGTTAATCTGATGTGTGCAGTGTCTGTTTTTAAATTTTAATTAATTGCTGATGAATCACGCCTATTACCTGTTGACTATCAATACCAGTTCTTTGAATAGGGAAAATAAACATTTGATTAAAAGTCTCGGTCCCCATCAACCAAACGATTTTGTACTCACTATTAAAGACGGGAAGCAGAATCGGTCATTTGATAAAGATTGGTATAGTCGTTTTCCTTGGCTGACGGTGAGAATAGAAAAGAAGAGTTTTGTTTTTTTTTGTTTATTTTATCGCTTATCCTTAGCCAGGCATGATGAACAAGTTACAAAGAACATACAAATCTTAGGTAAAATAATTGAGTGCATCAAATGTTTCTCTCTCTCTCTCTCTCTCTCTCTCTCTCTCTCTCTCTCTCTCTCTCTCTCTCTCTCTCTCTCTCTCATATTATCCATAACTAAAAGCAGGGGCGGTTGGTCACATTGTATTTAAGGCGGCACAAATCCGAAATACAGAATCAAATTTTATTGGTCTAGTTAATCTAACTAAATTTGACATACTTTGTATGAGTGTGTGTGTGTGTGTGTGTGTGGAGGGGGGTATTGCACTTGTTTGTCTTTATGTGTGCATATGTTTGCATATGTGCGTGTATGTGTGTGTGTGTGTCTGTGTGTGTTAGAATATTAACGAGACGTACTCACAAAAGAGCATCAATTATCTTGGACAAAACTTGTCTTTTAACTTTCACCTGTTCATTATAACGACTCACAGACGCAGCATGTCCTGTTTCCAACTGATTTCCTATATCTACAACGTCGAAAAGTTTATATTTAACAGCATATGTGACATGGCTACTTGATTCAGAATGTTTCTTCAGTGCCTGAGAGATGTGCGCAATATCACTGAATGCTCCTGTTGTCCGTACAGCATACATCACCAAAAAATCAAGCAATAAAATCAATGAAGCGTTTTACGGCAGTAAGCCATTCAACAGTTTTAAAATAATCATTATTAAATCGGCGCTGTCTCCTCGGTGTGTTAGAAACTAAATTAAAATTCACTGGTTTGTGCGGACCTAAATTTTCTACCACTATTTTCTCTTGAGGGGATAAGTGTCGGAATAATTAAAAAATCAAAATGATTCATGATTGGTTACAAATTACAGAAATAACTTTTAAAAATAAAATGATTCAAGAAACCTTTCCAAAGATAAAAACAGGTAGGTTTCATAAACAATGACAACAGCGATAAGACATTTTCTCTGAATACTAACGGTATGACACACAACTTTAGAATAATTAAATTTAAAAATCCACATTAAATTCCAAACGCAAAGCACTTGTTAACTTCACACACAATCAGCGACATCTTTATAATTATACTATTATTAGACAATGCACACAATACAAGTTGAGTAGGGATCGTTGGAGTGTGCGGGGATGAAGGACTCCGTGGGTCAGGATTTTTATTTATAGTACCATGGGGCTCTTCTCGATGCATACTGTGTTTACTGTTCTTTTTGATATTTAATATATATATTTAAGCAAAACCAACAATGATAAAATATATATTCATTGCCATTCTCTTCATCCGTATATCATAGTGAAGCAAAGCCTCTTCTTTCAGTGATAAAACTGATATGGTTTTAATTTATCCCAAGTAGGACCTCAGGGCGTGCATCGCTAGATTGGCCGTCTTGGCCTAATTATTTTAGCAGTGAAAGACAATAGTTGGGGAGGGAGGGTGGAGGGAGATTTGGGAGTGGTAACACTAACTTTCTTCAAAGTACAACAGAGTATAGGATAAGGACAAGACGGCCAAACGAAGACTGGCTCATATAAACAAAAAAAAACTTCCCCACCACACAACACGCTCCGCTCATTGTCACCCCGCGCAGGCAACGGGGGAAAGATGAAACGTGTCGATTTGACGCCACCTTCGCGAAGCGACGCACGAGTAATCAAATATTAAATTCAAAACAAAAAGCAGTATGTGCTAAATTTTTAATTTTATCAAAATTTTAAAATTGAAGTTTTTTGTTTGGTTGACATGCTAATCTACGGAAAATATAGGGCGGCACAAAACAACTTCGCTCTATTGACCGACCGCCAGTGACTAAAAGATAATTTGCAACAAAACATCTCAAATCCAGCCCCATGCTCCTAAATGACCAGGCTACGCCGCTGAACAACGCCAGGTCCTTAGCGGTCCTGAAATGGTTTCCATTGACGAGAGTCATGTTAGGAAAATATTTGTCGTAATCAAAACCTCCTTTGACCACTGGAACAACATGAGGATACGCTTCAATGTGAAATAATTTGATTGTCTTCTCAGTTATGTAATGTTTACAATGAGAGTTCTCAAAGGAGAGATAAAACTTGTAAGTTGTATTTAACTTTTCTATACAGCGCATTTCATATTTAGAGGTGCAACTTAGTGGCCCGCATTTTCCATAGATGTCAATGTCTACATATTTCTGTGAAGAAGAATAGATATGATAATTAATTACAATAAGTTTATAGATACTAACATATGTGGCGTGATTTGTTGTCACCATCCGAGGGTGTTCAAAAAGTACTTCGTTAGAATGGTTTTGGATTACTATCGAAGACATTTTTATCATATTGATCAAAAATAAATAATGTTCCCTAAACTAAACAATCAATTTTTTAAACAAGAATTTTATCATAATATTGTATTGATCTATTTCAAATCCTTCCTAACTTTCTAGGATTTTATATAACTCGATACATACTTTCTTACAGTGTTTCCCCCTACTTTTATGGTTTTATTATTTCAGCATAATTAAAGGCCATCTGCTTTAATTACAAGAACGCCCTAGTTTGACATTAAATAAATTAACGTCCAGCCGCTAGACGTGAAAAGCCACATGGCGAATAATTAATCGACCGTCCGGAGATCAAAGGGCCATAATAAAAGTATCCTATGATTAAACAATATTACCTGACGCCAGCAATGATGATTGGTATCGAGCAAATCGCCAGTGACATCCAGGCACCGACGAATCCTAGAACATCATTGGTTTCTGGTATTCATTAACTCCTGTCATATTTCTATATAAGCAAATATTCAGCTAACTCGGCATGGTCGCATTTCATCACTCGATCACCAACTTGCGATAGTGGTGAACTCGAAATTTTATTTAGCGGGAAACATTGTGTGGACAGGGATCGGGGTACCGAGTAAATGTCCATTTGGTTACAAGTTAATCCAGAGCTGTATCTGTCAAGTGACCCACTGGGACAATCAGATAATTGAAAAGACTCCTCCACAAAATAACCAGGCAGAAGAAACCTTGGCGCCTTCACCAGTCACATCCAAACAGATAAGGACCCCATTGAAATAAATTGAGTAGCGGACCATAAGGGATGAAATTAACTATCCATAGCCTAACTTTAAATAATTAAAATGTACTATTATTCCTTGGCTAATTATTATGTGTTAACTTTTTTATTGTGTAGTGCAATTTTGTTGGTTTGTTTTAAAGCATTTCTTCTTTAACTGGGAATCATACTTGCCTTCTGAACCTATCTTTCACTATATAACGTGCCAATAATCTACCACTACTTTAACTACCTAATTTCTTAAAATAAAAAATTTTCTTACTATCCGTCGAATTGTCAAGAACTTTATAACCCGACTATTTCTGGGAAAAGTGGCACCAGATAACTTTGTCTTTGGGGAACTATCTGACTCCCTATTTGTCGATTTCTATTTGCGACTTCTCCAACAAAGACTAGACAACATTGAATGGTTCATCCGGGATTATGATAATAATTTGGAATTTTTCCAGTCATTGTGATAGTAAATATAATTGGGGGCTGGTATAATCTGTGGCATCCACAGACAACACGTCATTGTGATAGTAAATATAATTGGGGGCTGGTATAATCTGTGGCATCCACAGACAACACGTCATTGCGATAGTAATTATAATTGGGGGCTGGTATAATCTGTGGCATCCAAAGACAACACGTCACCGTAATTCATTTTTACCACATGGTGTTCGAATTTTTAACGCCCAACTGTGATTTAAATTAAATACTATCTTTTAAATATACACTCACAATTTCGGACTATAGACCAGAGATATGGCCTATCTCAATTTATTAAATTAATATATAAGGTGTTGCTATTGGTTCTTGGTTGTATATTTTTACATGTTTGTACATTTGCATATATATATATATATATATATATATATATATATATATATATATATATATATATATATATATATATTATATGTATACATTGTCGCCATAGATTCTCAACTTTGTGTTTATACATTTTTATGCATGCCACGTCTGTAAACGAATTTCCTATTTTTTGGATGAATAAAGTATATTATAATATTATTATTATTATTATTATTATTATTATTATTATTATTATTATTATTATTATTATTATTATTAATATAATAATTATAATAATATAATAATAATAATAATAATAATAATAATAATTAATAATAATAATAATAATAATAATAATAATAATAATAATAATAATAATAATAATATAATAATAATAATAATAATAAATAATAATAATAATAATAATAATAATAATAATAACAATCTGCACTTGGAATGTCCGAACCCTATATGCCACAGGGAAAGTAATTGAAATAGTGAACGAACTCAATCGCTACAAATGAGACATTGTGGGTCTAGCGGAGGTTAGGTGGACTGGCCTCGGAGAGACCAAAACAAGCGATGGACATAAGTTATGGTACTCCGGCCATGAAACAATTCACCAGCATGGAGTTGGATTACTTCTAAGGAAAGAAAATATTAACGCCATTATTGAATGCACTCTTGTATCAAGCCGCCTAATATCCATAAGAATTGCAGCCCAGCCAATTAATCTCACAATCATCTAGGCTTATGCACCAACTTCAGATTACAGTGGTGAAGATTTGGAAGAGTTTTATGAGAACCTCGAGTCAACAATCCCAAAGGTGCCAAAAAAGACATCCTTGTGGTAATGGGAGATTGGAATGCCAAGGTAGGGACGGATGCGTACCCAGACTGGGTGGGCACAGTTGGACGCTTTACATACGGAACAACAAATGACAGAGGACTAAAACTGTTAGAGTTTGCTACAACATACAAATTCATGCTTGCAATTACTCTACATCATCACAAGCAATCAAGAGCTACAGTTTGACACTATACCGACGGAATACATCACAATCAAATTGACTATATTTGACCCCTCAACGGTTTAAGTCTAGTATAAACAAAGCGAAAACAAAGACCTATCCTGGCGCTGATATAGGCAGTAATCACGATACTATGGTGCCCTGCTCCCTGAGACTGAAACTACGGACAAAACACCCTGCCATGGTGACACGCCTAATATTTGATGTTGAGAAACTCAAGGACCCCACGATAGCAGAAGAATTCCAAGCACAAATTGGATGAAAGTTTGCGGCCCTAAACCTTATTGGCAACGACATAGACGATTTTACCAGTAGCATCCATGATGTTCTGCGTACCACTGCAGAAGAGGTTTTGGGATAAAGAAGAAAATTCACACCCTGGGTGACAGATAATATATTGGATTAATGCGACAAAAGGACAGGACTGAAGAGAAACAAAAACCGTGATGAAAAATTCAAAGTATAAAAGTCAGAAGAAATATGCGCATACCAAAGGAAAGCTGGGTAATAAGACAGTGCAGAGAATCGATCATGGGATGCAGCACGGGAATGTAAAGAAAGCCTATGATATCTTGAAAATGCCTACAAAAACAAGTAGACCAAAAGATTGAAGACAGTAGGGGTGCTCTACTTACACAGAAAGAGGATGTCACGAACAGATGGACCGCATACTGCAAAGGACTCTATAATCATCGATTTGAACCCAGACCCATCAGTCTTGACGAAGAACAGAAACACATAAAACCGGACACCAAGAATAATGAAACATGAGAATCAGGAAGCAATCCAGAGTTTAAGCTCCAACATAGCCCCTGAAATAGATATCATTCCAGCAGAACTTAAAAACAATGGTGGAAAGAGACATTTAGAGGTGCATTTTACTATAACTACTATTATTGTGTACTACTTAAAAGACCATTATGTTGCATGACAGAAAACATATATGCAATCGCCTATTTTTTAGCTGAACTCACATAATTTTTACCCCAAAACGCCCTCTCAAGTGACGTACCAGTTTGGCAGTTATGCATTTCTAACCATCCTAAGTTATTTCATTTATTTTACAATTGTGCTTCTTGTGTATTGGTCCTTATCAAAGTTAAGGCAGATATATTGTCTGTTCTTAAATTTTGATCTCATTGTGGAAAGTGACATTTCAACGATTCAAATGTGCTGGTACTAAACCCGATAATTTAGCAACATTTGGACTAGCCTCTGTTATCTGAAACTTGTTAGTGTTAGTAGTCATCATATCTTGTCGCGCCAGTGAGTCAGCCAGTCCCGGGCAGTCTGGTTGCATTCCCTCAGGTCAGCATTGGTGCAGTGAGGTCCCAGCGAGCATTCGGACAGGATGTGGTCCATGGTCTGTCTGGGGTGACCGCATGGGCATTCAGTGCCCGGTGAGATTTTCCATTTAAAGAGGTTGGTGGCGGTGTTTCCCATCTTTGCTCTAGCTCTGTTCAACGCCACCCAGTCTTTTCTCTTGAGGTCTGTGCCTGCTGGGAGCTTTTCTGTTGGGGGCTGGAGGGCATCGTTTGCTGTCTTGTCCCATTCTACCCATTTGTCCAGACGGGAGAATGCTGAGTGGTCTGGGTGAAGGCTCTCTACTGTGAGGAAGCTTTTCCTTGATTTGAGCCTGCTTTTGGGGCAATTGTGGTCATGAAGGGGTGTCTCTGGTCCATTTCCTGTTTGTATTTTTGTATTTGGGCATGAGTTTCCCTCCGGATGTGTGGTGGGGCTATTCCTGCTGCACGGTAGACCAGTGGTAATGGTGTTGCTCTCAGCTGGCCCGTTACGATCCGACAGGCGTTGTTGAGCTCGGGGTCTAGCTTGGAGGCATGGCATGATCGGGCCCATACAGCTGAGCAGTACTCCGCAGTTGAGTAGCTGAGGGCCAATGCTGTGGTCCTTAGAGTTTTAGGGTCAGTTCCCCAGTTCCTGTTTGCCAGCTTTCCAAGGAGGGCATTACGCGTGGACACTTTTGCCTTGGTCTTCCTGACGTGTTCTCTGAAGGACACAGTCCGTTCAAGCGTCACTCCGAGGTACCCTGGGTGGTAGTTGTACTCTAATGTCTGGCCATTCCACTTGATGTTAAGTTTTTTGTGGGCTTGGTGGTTGTTGAGGTGAAATGCACACACTTGTGTTTTCCCTGGGTTGGCGTTCAGCGAGTTTTTAGTGTAGTACTTTTGTGGTTGTGTTAGTAGTAATAATTAAAAAGGTTGACTTTTATATGTTGCGATTCGTTGAAAGGGGGAGGGGGTGGGGTGGGCACACGTCATCCCCCTCATCCCGGGCGAAATGAGCGTTCCTTATTTTATTTTGAAAAGTTGGCAGCTATGCGTATATATATATATATAATATATAATATATATATAATATATATATATATATATATATATATATATATATATATACATATATATAATATATATATATATATATATATATATATATTATATATATATATATATATATCAGTGTATGCATTTATGAAATGTGGCACGTGTGTGTGTGTGTGTGCTGCGTGTGTATTATCCAATACCCGTTTCAATTCAGTTACGTATTGCTGTGTGTCCGTGTGTGTGTGTGTGTGTGTGTGTGCGTGTGTGTGTAGGCGGGAGATTCATTAATCGATTCATTCAACAGATGCACGTTCTGCATGTTGCATCTTTTTGTTTAAAATTTATTAAGTTTAACCCTTTCCCTGACGACTGGGTCAAATTGACCCGTGAAGGACTTCAAAACTCAATAACACGAACACTATTCAACTTTCCCCCCTCAAATTTCATGTATTCCTGAAATCCATCAAAGTAAACGCTATCATTCACCCAATTTTGATTTTAATTAAAATATGTTATTTATGGGGCATTAAAAAATTTTTATGCAGTCCCTGACGACTGGTCAAATTGACCTGTATACTTTTATATAGAAAATTCAATTTAAAAAATGAGATTATCGAATCTTATTTATTGATCTCCAAATTTAATCAACTCTCTTAGCTTTATACATAGATATGGAATTAAAATAAAGTTACAGGTTTTTTTCTGAAACCATTCGCACGCATACACACACACACACACACACACACACACACACGTTACATAATTCGTCTAGCTATTATTTGTCTTATAGTAGGTTTCCTTTATAGCAGAACAAAAAACTTGATTTTCACCCACAACACTATTTATGCACAGTTCTGCTAACAACAAATCACAGAATGTTCTGGACAAATGTAGGAAGAGCATTTGCTACAGATTGTTCTTGTCTTTTTGTCCTTTTTTTGTGGGACACCTGGCACACCTCTTCCGCTTTCCATCACTATGCTTAGCTATCTTTGCAGGTGGAATCGAGACAGATTCAATTGAAGCAGGCCTCAATGTTTCCAATACAGTCTTGATGTTATTTTGGACTTGTTTTTGCGGCGTTGTTTTGCGGCGTTGATCGACGTATGATCTGTGGCAATGCTAGTGAACGGCCGATTTCTATGTTGAATCTTTGTCGGTTGTCTTCATGAGACAGATTGTCCATTGGATACTTCATTCTGAAGACAACCAAGGCAGCAATTGAAGACAAGTCAAGAATGTCATGTCTGTTTCAACTTGGGTTGGAAACCATTCTTCGTCATCTGATATATCAGCTTCTTCGCTGATGTTTCCATCATCACTTTGTAGGTCATCAGCTAATGCTGCGAAAAGATTTTTGCAACCCATTGTTGAATCTGGAAAATAGGAAAGACAATACAATAAATGTAAAGTAAAACACAGTATTGTGGTGAGGGTGGGAAAGAGTGTTTATGAATGAAGGATGAATGAAGTATTATTATTATTATTATTATTATTATTATTATTATTATTATTATTATTATTATTATTATTATTATTGTTATTATTATTATTATTTTTATTATTACTATTAATATCTACATTTACTTGCTCTACTCATGCAGTTAGTTCATTGTCAGGAAAGCATAATACCGACAAACACTAACTGGATGAATGTTGGAATTTTATGACTGGCTTTGGACCTCATTTAAAGCGCTTTGAACAGTTATGTAGATAAGAATAAGAAGCCGTCATAATTTATCTAATATCATCAATTAACATTACTTATAATATAAACACTCCGGACAGAAGGATGTATGTCCTTTGATACAATGGTTATGAGTGTGACGCCATTTGTGTGAAATTCATGGCATGGCAAATAAGGATAGGGGTCTGAAGTGTATAGGATTACAAGGTATCATTACATATTGTGATAAAGTATTGCAGATGTAAAAATAAAGAGCAGACGGCATCTCTGACACCTTTCCCCAAGTCCATTTTCATCTGTTGTATTTGTTAAATTCTGCCAGGTTCCTACTCTAAATGAAACCTCTCTCACACAAATCATTAGAGAAAATAACAGTAACAGAAAAAAAAACCATTTGTATCTACTAACTTACTTTATTCATGTCTCTTGCGCTCTGATCTTGATTTGTCTTCTTTCAAATGAAAATAAAACCAATGGCTGTCAAAACGCACATGGATGAGGTAGATCAAGGATAAGATAACTCATATAACAAGGGAAGTCACTCCTATAATATTTAGAAACATAGTTACTTTGGTTTTTAAAAAAAGGGAAACAATTAAATTTTTTTTTCAGAACAACACAAAAGGCACCAAATCACACTGGGTCAAATTGACCCAGATGTATTTTTTCTCATATCAAGTATACGGGTCAATCTGACCCAGTCGTCAGGGAAAGGGTTAATTCTATGGATTACCATCCTAAGTGAGGATTATATTGGGTAAGTGTCGTCTTCAACCTGCTTTGGATTAGGCCTAGATACTTTGTTCCATTTATGTATTGGTTGTAAACAGCAATAACATCATTGTGAATGTGGTTATTTCGCTTGTTTCATTCTACACTACACCTACGCATTCTTTGTCAACATTGATGGCAATCAACGCTTGATGCTTGTTATTATATGTGGGTTCTAGATATGTTGCCTTTGTTTTAGCTTTAAAATTGATTATCTGGGGCCGTTTTCATGAACGCGGACTAGCGCTTAGTCTCTGACTATCTCTGACTTAAGTCAATGACTTGAAAAAATCGGATTTCATTTGACCTGACTAAGCAAGTCCAGGACTAAAATCATGGCAACTTCGGAATAAGTTTTAGTCATTTGCCTTTAGTCTGAGTCAAGTAACTAGGGGTTTTATTCATGGAGCGAGACTATAGCAAAGTCTGAGACTTCGTAGTCCAAGACTGGGAAATACGAGACTACAGAAAGTAAGCTATTCATGGAGTCAGACTTTGCCCGTGACTATCAAGTCTCGGACTGCAGAGGTCGATCTATTCCTCGGAAACGTATCACAAAACGTCATAGAAATGTGTTACTTTTCCAGCTGCGCATGCGTCAAACCAAGTAGCACAAAAATCATATCTATTTCTTCTTCTTGTTTGTTTGGGTTTTTTTTTTGTTCTTTTTTGTTTTGTTCTTTTTTGTTTTGTTTTTTATTTGGGGGGGGGGGGGGGTTGCCTCATAAATAAAGTAGTGTGAGACAAGTATAGGGGTGTAAAATATTTTGAGAATGTGTGTATGTGTAATGTTTTAAGTAAATCTAAGTAACGATGACAATTAAATGATACTTATCCACGATGTAGCGTTGTTTAAAATAAATGGCGATGGGCGCTGCCTGAAGCGTGGTGTGATAGGAATGATAATGAGAGACGTGAACTTTCAAGAAAATAATGGACGGTAAACGACATAATAGAAATGTTGTAGTAGTAGTTGTAGTAGTAGCAGTAGTAGTAGTAGTAGTAGTAGTGGTAGTAGTAGTAGTAATAGTAACAACAAGATATGAAGTGAGTAGAAAAGTGCCAGAAGACAATAGAGAATAAAAATTATTCGCGGCGGTGGTGGGGTTCGAACCTGCGACCTTATTGGTACGACAACTCCGCCATACGCGTAGTAATTGATTGACCAGAAGTTGTACGCAAATGAGTTCTGACCCTCAGACCACTGTGGGCTTCATTCACGCAGACCCAGGACTCACCATATGAACGATGACGGAACGAAGAAGAAAATTCAGAAAAGTGAGTGGAGCAGGCACTTATGTTGGTAACAACAAGATATGAAGTGAGTAGAAAAGTGCCAGAAGACAATAGAGAATAAAAATTATTCGCGGCGGTGGTGGGGTTCGAACCTGCGACCTTATTGGTACGACAACTCCGCCTGGCGATCTCAAGAAGTGGGTGAGAGAGGGATCTAGAAATGACTTGGGTTTGAAACGAATATTTTTGTGTTCGTGGATAGCTCACACGGTAGAGCCACGCTCTCACCTGCCAGGAGGAGTTGTCGTACCAATAAGGTCGCAGGTTCGAACCCCACCACCGCCGGAATAATTTTTATTCTCTATTGTCTTCTGGCACTTTTCTACTCACTTCATATCTTGTTGTTACCAACATAAGTGCCTGCTCCACTCACTTTTCTGAATTAAAAATTCACCCCATACACCGGAGCATACTCAATGTCTCAATCGTTTCTATGTTATATGTTTGTGTTGAGAATATTGGCTATTAAGCTTAACTTCTGGTCAAAAATTACTACGCGATGGTGGTGTGCGAACTCAAGAAGTGGGTGAGAGAGGGATCTAGAAATGACTTGGGTTTGAAACGAATATTTTTGTGTTCGTGGATAGCTCACACGGTAGAGCCACGCTCTCACCTGCCAGGCGGAGTTGTCGAACCCCACCACCGCCGCGAATAATTTTTATTCTCTATTGTCTCTTGGCACTTTTCTACTCACTTCATATCTTGTTGTTACCAACATAAGTGCCTGCTCCACTCACTTTTCTGAATTAGTAATAGTAGTGCCACTGCACCTACTATTGTTAGGGGTCATATTCCGCTGCATGATCGAGTTGTTCTCGAAGGCCAGATTAGCTGACCCTGAACTGAGTACACATACCGCACAATACATACACAGCTCCTCTCTCTCTCTCTCTCTCTCTCTCTCTCTCTCTCTCTCTCTCTCTCTCTCTCTCTCTCTCTCTCTCTCTCTCTCTCTCTCTGTATTCGCACCGCTCCCTAAGAACAATAACTCTAAGAGATTTTTTTTTCTGTAAGCAGTTATCCGCCCTTGGGCTAGAGTTATTTTCGCGTGGATAGAGTCGATCTGGCTGCCGCGAGACAGACTCTAAAGTGTTTTAGCGGCCGCGAGACAGACTCTGTACTGTGACTCTCGTACGCCAATTTAACTCTAGAGTCATTCTCGCGTGGTACACCGGCCTTATCAGAGAGAGGCTGGTTTCGATTAAGTTTGCCTTTGACCATATGTCTATCGCGATTACGTGATTCGAAGGAAGATTGTTTTACTTTGTTCGATCTGTATCTACATTAAGAATAGCAGCAAACATGTGAATTTTTTGCAGATACGTTTTAAAGAAAGAGACAGAGGGTAGAGGATGGTTACCCACACATGCTTTGGTTATTGTTTTTCTAACTCCATCCCAACTGCGCAACCAGTTTGCGCATCGTTCTCCATCGAAACCCGCCAAAAACCATCGTCTTAGGTTTACTCCCCACTGGTGTATACTTCCCTTAATCTCAGGTTCACTCCCCACTGTCGATACTTCCCATAATTTTGTCGGATATTCCCAGGTTTTGTCGGGTTTCGTATAAAAGTAATTGCTTTTATATGAAACTCGCTGAAACCCACAGAAAACCATAGTCTCAGGTTCACTCCCCACTGGTGTACACTTCCCTGAATATCAGGTTCACTCTCCAATGTTGCCTACTTCCCATAATTTTGTCGGCTATTGCCAGGTTTCTTTGGATTTCGTAAAAAAGTAACCCCCTTCCCTTGCCCTTGGTATTGCTTTTTTACGAAAACCAGAGTCCCATGTTCACTTCCCAATGGTGTATACTTCCCTTATATCATGTTCACTCCCCACTGTTGCCTACTTTCCATAATTTTATCGGATATTGCCAGGTTTCGTCGGGTTTAGTAAAAACGTTATTGCTTTTATATGAAACTCGCTGAAACCCGCCGAAAACCATAGACTCAAGTTCACTCCCCACTGCTGCATACTTCCAATAACTTTGTCGGGTTTCGGCTGGTTTCGGGGAAAAAAAAACACCGTATATACTGAATAATAAGGATGTGTCTTTTTTACGAAACCCGCCGAAACCCGCCGAAACCTGCCGAGACCCGCCGAAACTCGACGACACCCGACGAATCCCGACAGTTATGGGAAGTAGGTAGCAGTGGTGAGTAAACCTGGAACTCAGGGAAGTGTACACCATTGGGGAGTGAACCTGGGACTGGGTTTCGGCGGATTTCTTAAAAAAGAATTAGTGCTTTTTTACGAAACCCGGCGAAACCCGACAATATCCAGCAAAGTTGTGGGGAGTGAACCCCAGATTCAGGGAAGTGTACACCAGTCGGGAGTGAACCTGATCTGGTATTTTTTTATTCTGATGAGGTTGTGGGAGCCCTGTATATTATACATTTCTTCATCCTCGTCTATATCCAGATGCAAGTTGTCCTAGAAAGTAACTGTGTATGGATTTCCCGATGATCCTGATGAAAGGCTTAGATAGATTAGGGGCTTGACTAATAAAATATATAACTCTTGACGAAATACATGGGTGTGTGTGAAATCCATTGTAAATCCTATGAAAAAGGCCGGAAAATTTATGATACCTTTAGTTCCCCCTTCACGTTTTGGTAAAATAGATGAGAACGATGGCTTTGATGAAACAGTTTGATCTACAGCCCCCCCCCCCCCCCCCCCCCCCACCCCATATCTTCTTGTTCAACACCCAAATCAAAATTAAGGCCAACTGTTAAATCGTCTGCAGACTCTAGAGCAGTGCATGTAGATGAATATAAAACATACAAAGAGATGAATTCATGTGTGCTTTTAATCTGACACATACAGAGAAAAATCGCCAAGCTGTCCTCTCAATCATGATGAGAATGTACAGGATATCGGCTATTTGCCATTTATAAATATCAAATTTATTCCCTTAACACCACCCTATTCCTTCTGCTTTCTTTCATCCCTTAATTTTTTAAAAAGTCTCTTTTCTTTCTATATATTTCTACTTCTGTCTCATTATTCCCTTGATAGGAAAGTGTGTGTGTGTGTGTTTGTGTGTGTGTGTGTGTGTGTGTGAGAGAGAGAGAGAGAGAGAGAGAGAGAGAGAGAGAGAGAGAGAGAGAGAGAGAGAGGTGGCATGCTTAGACATATCTGACCTTTATGTATAACAAAGAAGTCATAAATTATATTATCACATTTCATCGGCGAATCTATCAATTGCTGTATCTATCCCCTCCCCCCCCCCCCCCCTTTAATTTATTTTATTCTTGCCTTATTACAATTCCACGACCATGTTGAAGTTATCTAGAAAGTATGTTTTGATTTGTGTTCAGTATTATAACCCCCCCCCCCTCTCTCTCTCTCTCTCTCTCTCTCTCTCTCTCTCTCTCTCTCTCTCTCTCTCTCGGAAAGCAATTTTAGATAGACTCGCGTCCTATCCAAAGGTTAGCGACCAATTGCTATTGTCCTTTTCACGTTATAGAAACGGTGATAAACTCCAGCTCTATGAGCCGAATGGCTTTGAAAGAAAGAAAAAGAATGGAGAAAGCATTATTCACTCATAAGCCCTCGAAAACAGCTCCGTCTTTAACTTTGAGTGACCGCCTTGTTCGTCTTTCGTGCCTACTCCACTGTTTCTATGGCAACTCACTAGGCCTTGGGCTAGTCCTTGGCTGGGAGGGAAACAGTCAAATGTATAGTTATTTTTTGGGAGAGGATATTTTTTCCCTTGTAAATCATCTCTCTGTTATGTACTGTAATTTTTTATATTTTTAACATATGATTTATAAACATTTGAGTGTGTTCCTCCTAGTGGGGGCCTGTGCCGGTGTATGGTTGAGACTTTTAGGTGATCTCAAATTAAGTACACTGATAGTGTGCTCTTGGAATCTAAATCTATTCCCATTTGAACCGATTCCCCTTTGTTTTCCTTTTTCTTGGATGCTTTAATTGTAATTCTAGAATTTTTTACTATCCAATTTTCATCATATCAAATAGTTCTTGTTTTGTTCACACAAACGCATTAATTTTTTAATAATTAATTTACCGTGGTCTAAAAATAGATTGACAGTTAATTTTGATAAATGTCACTATTTGTTTAATAAAATATCAATATCTAGACATCATTTGAAGCACGATCGAGTATTTATGAGTATGTTTTTATTTTGCCACCCGACAGCCACATTTTAATGGATATTCTTTTCTATAATTTGCTATGGAAGGTGAGCCGTCAAATGCAGGAGTACTTGTTTTACCACATGCTGCCAGACTATTGTTTTGAATGCGTGACCTAAATTTATGGTTGCCGTCTGCTATTGTCAGATGTTTTGAACACGTCACATGCTGTTTTCCAATTTAATAGGACAGAGATCATGTTATAGATAGGTCTTAAGTCTTAAGTCCTAAATTCTTAAGTCCATGTAATAGCTGAAGGTATCTATTGTTTTAAGTCTGTGTGTATAATTGAACGCCCCGTGTGGTGTCCGGGGCACCTCAACTGAGAGTGTCAAGAATAGCCCAACGCCAAGCCAGCGTGTCGTAAAAGGCGACTAATGGTGTGTGACTCCCGCTTTTTTGAGTCACCTGGTCCTCCAGGTTGGTGGTTGTTGAAGGGTTAACACCCCTTTCCGTAAAATGCAAACCTTTTTTTAGCTTGGGCAACCGAAGAGTTTCTGCAATGACAGAATTTATGAAGGACAACAGACAAAGCCGAAAGGACTATGCTGATCCGATGATGTCTTCGCCAAACACACAGCTTCGAATTGCGTCGTGGAACGTTCGCACCATGTATGAAGCAGGAAAAAGCTCTCAGGTTGTGACTGAGATGAGAAGATACAGGCTACATATACTTGGAGTAATCGAAACCCACTGGATACAATTCGGACAGAAACACCTCAAGTCTTGGGAGAAGATTTTATATTCAAGGAGAGGGGACGTGATTCATACACAGGGAGTAGGAATAATTCTAAGCAAGTTTGCCCAGAAGTCACTGAGAGTATAGGAACAACACGGAGAAACGATCGTCATGGCATCCTTTACAACATGGAGTTAGAAGATCAATATGAACATTGTACAGATCTATGCCCCAACAAATGATGCAACAGATGAGGATAAAGATGCATTTTACAGTCTGCTACAAGTCATTGACAAGTTGCCAAGGAAAGACATCAACATATTGATGGGAGGTGCTGACCATTTTTGCATCTCTCGAAGATTCAGACGTTCATTAGAAGATGTGACAGTACGGAGAGGGGCAGATATTGGATCAAACCACCACCTGCTATTGGCAAAGCTTAAGCTCCGACTCAGAAAACATGGGACTAGATCACACACAATAAAACAATTCCAGGTGAATGCACTAGGTGGGGAAAAGAATGAGGAGTTCAAACTACAATTGAGTAATAGATTCTAACCTCTCGCTGATCTCGAGGAGGACATGGATGTAGAGTCCCATTGGGCAAAGATCAAGGGAGTCTACATAACAACTTGCCACGAGGTATTGGGTGTAAAGAAATCGGAACAAAAAGAATGGAAGTTCAATCACCTTGGACCTTATTGAAAAGAGGAGAACAAGGAAAGAATTAGTGAATGCAAGTCGAACAAGGGTTCAAGACTGGATGCACAAGAGCAGTATCGAACCATGGCTAAGGAAGTCAAGAGATCTGTGAAGAAAGACAAGGAAGCATTCATGAACAGACTTGCAGAGAAAGCAGAAGCAGCAGTGACAGGAGGACACATGAGGATCTTTTATCAAACTACCAAGAAACTTGCTGGAAAATATGGGAAATCAGAGGTAACAGTCAAAGACAAAGATGGAAAAACTATTTTTGGAAAAGAGGCTAAATCTGAGCGATGGAGGGAACATTTCAAGTGCCTTCTGAACAGGCCACTACCAGATAACTCGCCAAAATTTTGCCTGCATGGAATGAGCTACCAATTAGCTGTGATCCACCATCAATAACAGAGATTGTGGGTGCCATTAGCAAGATGAAAAGGGAAAAGCTGCTGGACCAGACTAGATTCCACCGGAGGCTCTAAAAGTTGATGCTGAAAGAAATGCTGAGGCCCTGCACCCACTATTTAAGAGAATCTGGAATGACGGGATATTCCCAAAGGATTGGAAGGAAGGACATCTTATCAAGCTTCCCAAAAAAGGGGGACCTCATTAATTGTAATAATTATCGAAGAATCACTCTTCTCTCTATCTCAGGAAAGGTTTTCAATCGTATTATTCTAGAGAGAATTAAAAATGCAAGAGATGCTAAACTGTGGGACTACAGGCAGGTTTTCTGAAAAACTGTTCAACCACCGACCAAATTGCCTTTCTGCGAGTCATAATGAAATAGTCGATAGAATGGAGCTCTCCTCTTATTGTCAACTTTCTGGATTACGAGAAGGCTTTTGACAGTATTTACAGAGCAACATTGTGGAAAAGTCTGGCACATTATGGACTCCCTGAAAAGATAGTAAACCTCATTAAGGAAATATATGAAGTATCAAGTTGCAGGGTTGTACATGAAGATCAGCATGCTGACAGTTTTGAAATTAAGACTGGTGTCAAGCAGGGATGCTTGCTATCGTAATTCATGTTCATCCTTGCCATTGATTGGCTAATGAAGGAAACCTCCAAAGGGCGAAGAACTGGGATACAGTGGACCCCTTGGACAAAGTTGGATGATCTGGATTTTGCAGATGATCTGGCTCTTCTGTCTCACACCCAGGACCAGATGCAAGCAAAAACCGCAATTATAAACAGCATTTCGGAATCAATTGGTCTAAGAATTCACCCTGCAAAGTCAAAGGTCTTAAGGATGGGTACGCGTCAAAGGGAGCAGATCAAAGTAAAAGATCAGGAACTTGAAGATTTAGACACTTTCTGTTATCTCGGGTGTATAATCGACTAAGATGGAGGCAGAGGTGAAAGCACGGATATGAAAGGCACAGGCTGCATTCACATCTTTGAACAGATATTGGAGAACTAAAGCTATCTCCCTTCGACTAAAACTAAGACTTTTCAACTCAAACTCTGTCCTACTGTATGGATGTGAAACTTGGAATACATCACAGGCATGTATAAGGAGGGTACATATTTTCGAATACAGGTGCATGCGTAAGCTACTCAGAATAAAATGGATGGATAGAATTAAAAATGAAGAAGTATGGAAAAGAACACAGCAGAAACCAGTGGGAGAGGAAATAGGAAGAAGACGATGGAGGTGGATTGGAGAAATAATGACTCCACTATAACAAAGAAAGTATTGGACTGGAACCCTCAGGGCAGAAGATCAAGGGGAAGGCCACGAGGAACATGGAGAAGAATTAAAGAAGCTGATATACAGAGAAGTTATAAGACATGGAATGAGATTTTTTAAAAAGTTAGCTCAGGATAGAGAATGATGGAAACTGTTTGTCTGTGGCCTCTACCCAGACCCATGGTGAAAAAGGTCATAATGATGATGATGATAATTGAACGCTTCAACGCACACAATAGAGCGCTTAACAGAAACGAGACGGTATCTATAGAACCCATTTTAAAATAGAGCAGGTGTTTATACACACGATGGAATGCCACGTAAACAAATGGCAGCAGCCTCTTATGGTTTTCACACTACTATGTTATGACGATCGACCCAATCAGCAAAGTCTGGTCCGCATTCTCGCACCGTCGCAAACCCGCCGGGTAGCATCGTCACAACACACCGTTCGACTAGACGCTCTGCCGTCTCAGGTTCTTGCCCACAGCGAGTACATGTTGGACAGGTAGTAAGACCCCACCGATGAAGCGCACTGGCCGTGAGGCAGCTCCTCGACCGAAGCCGATTCGCAGTCACCCAGTGTCTCCTCTTACTGATATCAAAGCCTGGCAACTTCTCACCAAGCTGAGAGGAGGTTACGTCCCCGCCACCAAATGGCGACCTATACATCGCTCGCACTTCCTGGTTTATACATGTCTTGATTTATCATTGACAAGTACCGCAGATTTTCGACAAATGGGAGCGACAGACAAGCTTTTAGTTTACTATATTTGGGGCAATTGAAGTTAGGATTGAATTACTTGACTTTGTCTTGGAAACAAGATTAAGACCAGAGATTTTGATCTGGACAAATTAGAATCAAAGCCTTGGTAAGAAGAGAAAAACTGTTTGTTATGAGTTACAGTTCTTGAATCAAGTTCTAAAAGCCATACTGGTCAATAAACCGGGGTTGATCCTAGATTCTATGACGTGAGTAACAATCATTATTCTTGAAGGTTACCCACTGTCTAAGACACGAGTTGAGATAAAAGGCACTTAATGCAAGACAATCAACGTTCAAGGTTACACAGAGTTTTGTGTGTTGGTCCGTTATATTTCCTGATGGCAATGTTGTGAGCTTCATAGCCAATCGCACAGCATCTATTCCCGTCACCTACATTTGATATCATCATTTGATCTCTTCATCATCATAAAAGGAAACACACGTGTGATGTCAAAAAATGGTTCCCATCTCAATGCAAGTGTAAAACCACTCATCCGGAGGACTGGATACCTTGTGGAATTGATCTTCTGGTTTCAGATTGATGACATCTTATTTTCTAGTCTAAATAAATGCTGGTCGTATATCAAAGGTACTTTTTCCTCGCTCTTTTACGTTCCATAGTCTTAAGAATCTGCCTACGGTATACACCCTGCTACTAACTGAAACTGATAACGTTATGCACCTTATGATTTAATATGTAACCTTTTCATTATATTATGTCCTCCAAAGGACTAGTCAAGTCCCAGAAGTTTGGAACCGGAAGAGTAGACAGTAGACGATGTGACGTCAACATTTCTCTGCCCTATTACGATCGCAACTATACGTTCTGTACTTCTCATTTCTGCCTCTACCACCAATATATATTGTAACCACATGTTATCACTACCATACGATAGGTGGATATTCATTTAGCAAAGGGACCAACTCCCCCTCTCATTCCAGTTCCAGTGGATTCTAAAATCTTGACAGGAAGTATTCCCATAGGTCAGTTTTAAATCTTTTGCGCCAGAAAAAAAAATTGACAAAAGATGATAGAAGTCGAGTGGATTTTAACACGAGAGGACTATCAAGTTGAGGGCAGAGCCTGAAAAGGACAACAAAAGGGATAGAATAAACAACATTGACCCCCCCCCCCCCCCAACAATATCATACGAATGACAACCATAAATAAACCTCAAGTCCCTAGCCCAAGACTTCGAGGAATCGCGGGTCAAATGTGCATACTCGTCCCTGGCATGGGAAAACCACCAACAAGTGCCAGCGCTCGTGGGTCAGTACTGACCAATATCACTCCGTTTTCTTTATAAAAGCATGGGGCAATATGACCCCCAAATCAGGAAATCGTACTTTCTGTATTTTTCTCTTTGAAAGTCATGGGGGCCATTTGGCCCCCAGATCGGAAAATCTCAAATTCCAGATGAGCATGCTCAGTGTGAGTAAACTATGCACGTTACAAGCATGGACCTCATCATTGTAGGAAAAGTCACCTAATTTCAGGTCTCTGCGTCAAAAATTGACTGTTTTATGAATAAAAAACATACCACTGGGGTCCATTTGGCCCCCGAGCATGAAAATCGGGTTAACAAGGTCACAAATAATAAATATATGTTCCCCATGAAAACGGAAATGTTCATACATTTCATTGTCGTTGAACGAATCAATGGGATATAGTCTATCCCGAAACATCCTCTCCCGCTGAATCAGTCGTCTCTGACGAATATGGAACAGCTGCCGCCATTTTCATGCGATGCCAGTTGACAGTTGTTTTGGCGGTTAACTGTCGATTACCGTATTTCTTTAGCTTTTGCGTTCGTTTATTCCGTGTTTTTTTATCTTCTTCGTGCAATCTTTCATTTAATTTATTTAATTTTAGGATGTAAAAAAATTAAATGGATGGAGGGAGAGGTAGAAGGGAAGAGGGGAGGGGGGATAAGAAAGAAATAAAAAGAGAGAGAAGAGGGGGGAGGGGTAGTAGAAAAGAAAGAAAAAAGAGAGAGGGGAGGAGGGGGAGATAAAGAAAGATTGTGGAAAGAAAGAGAGAGGAAAAAGTATGGAAATAGAGAGAGAAGGAAAGAAAGAAAGAAAGAAAGAAAGAGAGAGGGAGAGGAGAGAAGAGAGAGAGAGAGAGAGAGAGAGTGAGTGAGAGAGAGAGAGAGGGGAAGAAGAAGAAGAAGAAGAAGAAGAAGAAGAAGAAGAAGAAGAAGAAGAAGAAGAAGAAGAAGAAGAAGAAGAAGAAGAAGAAGAAGAAGAAGAAGAAAGAAAGTATGTAGAAAGAGATTGAGAAAGAATGAAAGAAAGATAGAGAGGAAAGAGAGAGCCTATCTGTTACTTTTTATAAATCTATGATCTATAGTAACCAAATTGTAGTTATGAAATATGATGCAATTTGAAGAAAGAAAGAAAACATTGCTGATTTTCTCTCCAACTTATTCACTCGTAGCATCTACATATGTCAGTCATACAATATACAACATCAGTTGCTCCCGTGGATCACTCGCCGCTGCGCTGTGTGACCTTGAGCAAGTCACCTTGCTCTTGCTCAATTTGCAGCGCTGCACTGGGCTGACGTCTGGGTTATTGCAGTCTTCCCTTGGACCCGAGAGACAAATTTCTCCTATGGGATGAATAGAGGGAATTTTTTTTTTTAATTTCATTTAATTTTTTTTATATTGTTTATTTATTTACATAATATTTGTTTATTTACTTATTTATTTCATTATTATGAGTTAATTAATTAAAAAAAAATTAAATGCAAACTATCACTGTCTTTATTTTTATTTTCCTTATATCACAACTATATGTAGAGTAGGTAACACAGACCCCGATCCGGCCTTAAAAGATCACGTGGCAGTTAAATCCATTTAATAATACTAATACTAACATACAAAATAACACCGTACCCCATGCCAGCACACATACCAAACCATCAACATCATCATCATTGCCTTTTTCACCATGGGTCAGGGTATAGGCCACAGACAAACAGTTTCCATCCTTCTCTATCCTGAGCTAACTTTTTTATCTCATTCTATGTCTTACCACTTCTCTAACCAGAGAGTTTGGACACGAGGTTGCGTGACTTCCCTCACATCATTGTGAGCGCAATCCAATATCGAACTCATTTGGGCCCAAGTAAAGGGAAAGATTGAGAGGAGAACACCAAATTTACTCTCATCGACGAGGCAATACATGATATAACCAGGGAAGACTGGGGAAAGGCATGCTCCAACCTTTGCAATCTGGAGGAAAATTACATTTCATTGTGTAGAGTGATGCCACGAAATCTTTCCGTAGTCGTAATCTATTTTCATCATCTTCGTCATCAGAATGTGATGATTGATGTGTCAGTATTTCTTTAAATGATTGTAGTAGTAGTATTAGTAGTAGTATAGTAGTAGTATTAGTAGTAGTAGTAGTATAGTAGTAGTAGTAGTATTAGTAGTAGTAGTATGTAGTAGAATAGTAGTAGTAGTTGTAGTAGTAGTAGTGGTAGTAGTAGTAGTAGTAGTAGTAGTAGTAGTAGTAGTAGTAGTAGTAGTAGTATTAGTAGTGGTAGTAGTAGAAGTAGTAGTAGTAGTAGTAGTAGTAGTAGTAGTAGTAGTAGTAGTAGTAGTAGTGTAGTAGTAGTAGTAGTAGTAGTAGTAGTAGTAGTAGTAGTAGTAGTAGTATAGTAGTAGTAGTAGTAGTAGTAGTAGTAGTAGTAGTAGTAGTAGTAGTAGTAGTAGTAGTTATTATGATTAGTAGTAGTAGTAGTAGTAGTAGTAGTAGTAGTAGTAGTTAGTATAGTAGTAGTAGTAGTAGTAGTAGTAGTAGTATTGGTAGTATTAATAGTAGAAGTAGTAATAGTAGTAGTAGTAATAGTAGTATTGGTTGTTGTTGTTGTTGTTGTTGTTGTTGTTATTGTTTAACACACGTACGTATTCGTGAAAACACTGTATCATAAATTGATGAATTTCAACTTTTGATCAGTTTCCATTTAATTTATGTCATCGACTTTGGCATAAACACAAGCTATTTCTCAAAATTTTGCAATCAAAATAATGTTGAAAACGCGTAAGGTTCACTTTGATCTTTATTCATCAGTAATGTGTATTGATAGTTATAAAATGTAGAAGTCTGATAGGTAAGGATTGCCATTTGTTCTTTCATATCTAGACACTGTATATCGCTTAAGTTTCAATTAACCGAACATTCCACTTTAACGAATTACTTCAAAATGGGTAAGCGGAAAACTCATGATTT
>NC_088371.1:29450437-29453348 GCF_034508935.2 Berghia stephanieae
TTGAAAACTTAGTGTAGATCTGAAAACCTTAAAATAATTAAGTAAAATACAGTATTTCGAATGCGACGATTTGCGTAAAAACGCCAAACTGACACCTTTTTACAGTGTCGAAATTGGTTGTTTTTGAGAGTGTCGTCGGTACATATTTCATGCTATCGGTTTGACTCAACGAACTTTCAAACTGACTTTAAAGTATAAAAGGAAATCAGATTATCTGTTTATCTATATGTAAAAAATACATTTCTAATTTTCAAATCTTTCAGTAGAGTTGTGCGCCGTATAATTTTTTTTTTTATTATTCACTCAAATGGCACAATGCTAGACTATATTTTTTTAAGAAAGGATTTTCAATTCCATTGTATTTACCTTCCAACAACAGTCTACACGTTTTTATATTTCACTTTCTAAACTGCATTACACAGTTCCTCCCCGCCTCCCCTCTTTTCATTTAATTAATTGCGCACCCTTTAGAAATATCTAGCATTCTATTTTAATTCGTGCTTCCTTCCAAAGGAGCATACTAATTTCCTGCCAACCAATGTTTTGTTTATTCATCTTTACTACGCCACTACCACATTATCTCATTCATCTGTGGTGTTTCATTCATCCTGTTAAATTGAGGCTTACAATTCATCATTTATCGTTATTTTTTCCTTCGAGCTTCAAGCAGCAACATTTTCATTAATCAACCAGCACCACCAACGGAGGTGCATAAAAACGGTGTTGTACTGTAAGGTAAGTTCTCAATCCCAGGATCGTCTTTCAACTCTGCTCACGTCTGCTACTTAAGGTTATTTTCGCAGTTGATTCTCTTACCACAACCTGTTTTCACACACGGACAACTGTATGTTGCTGTGTCACGGGTCAGAGGCTATAATAGCTTACACTTCAGGTTGGGCCACACAGAAAAATCAACAGAGGATGTAACAAGTTACACAGACAACGTTGTTTACCAATCTGCCCTCACTTAATGATAGTGGGTACAATATCGAATGAAAATAGTTCTTTCCCCGCGAAAATGCGGGCTTTTTACTAGTGTATATATATATATATATATATATATATATATATATATATATATATATATATATATATATATTTATCAGCGAGCAGTCGCACTAGTCATTGATCTATCCAGCTATACACACAAAAATGACGTTCAAACTTAGTACAACCGTGCGGACTCTCTTCTGGTAACTACTTAGGGGATCACAACGAGGATGGCTGATTCACCCCGGGAACTTTTCCCTATTTTGTCTTTTAAATCTAGGTGCACACAGTTGCAAAAAAGTACACATTGATCCGTACATAATGCTTGTTTGAGACGATGGTCACAATTATTCAACATTTCGTTGTTCTTCATGTTTTATAAAAGATATGTTAAATTATATTATCTCTTCTCTAGATGAAACTAAAATGAAGTCGACAAAGAATTGGATAAATGGTTTCTCCACGATTCAAATTTTCAAAGGGACCATCGTCGTCTTTATCACAGTCTCCGTTATAGTTATTATTGTGGCCTTTCAATTCAATGCAGACCTGATTAGACTTACTCTAAATTTAAAACCAGCTCCCCCGAACACTAGAACAAACGCCTCGTTTCTTGAAGGCCTGAGAAAAATGGGCGTGGAACCAACTGAGCTGCACCTTTTCAAATCTCCATTGATTATTACCCCTCACGTTTATGACGTCAATAGCAATGGCACCGTTTTTAGACAACCCAGGAGAAGAAAGAACAAGATTATATCATTCTATCATGTCAGTGAGTAAGTATATTTTTGATGTGTTATCAACTCTCCTTCCTCCCCCTCCGCCACCCCCCCCCCCCACTCATTTTTTCTCCTGTCTTTATGCGTGTAACATGGGTTATTCTTTCGAATAATTAGTCATATTATTTGCTGTCAGTGAGTTTGTGGTATTGTGCTATGACACTCGCTTTTGGACCTTTAGGTGCCTGGTTCGAGCACGGCTATGAGCAGCATAAATTTGAGTCCTTGGAGTAGGCTCTTCACTTATATTCTCTCACCCTCCTCAGATGTGAAATGAGTGCCCGACGGTAACAACGTTGTCTTTTAATATTGCCCTTCAGGAGTCAAGTCTCGTCCAAATGTTAAGTGTTTAGTTTGGCCGAGGACCCCTTATGAAACGCTTTGAGCACATTCAGAATTGTTAAAAGTTGTGTTACACTAATTAAGTAAAAAAAAATAAGATTTTGAGTAAATGCCACCGGACATCTCCTTATTTGCAGGTCTGATAACCCAAATTGTTATGGCCCCATTGTTGTAATCGAAATACTATAAAACCAAAGTAAATATTATCGATTTTAAATCAGGCCCATAATTGCGATCGCTATTTGAATGACCAACATTTTATAAATGTGTTGTTGTTTTTCGGAGAAATGCCAAAGTTTTTGAAATAGAAAACTAAGATCTTACAGTTCTTTCACTATATATAAAAATTGAATTATATACCTTTTTAGACACTTCAGTGCCAAAACCCACGGAGCCGGAGTTTATCCCGGTCTCTATAGTGTGAAACGGACAATAGCAAATGCTTTGGATAGGACACTTGTCTACCGCAATGTACTTTCCGCTAGATCGATCAGACCCAGCTACCCAATGATTGCTGGGTGGACAAGGGGGTCAGAAAAAATCTCGAATGCACCCGGGATCGATCTCGGTCCCTTTGTTTGTGAAACGAGAGCTCTACCAACTTGGCTAACGGGACACCTTGACACTTCAGCAATCAAACCTTCTATTAACACGAGTCATAACGGAAGAAAACATGAAAAATCACGGACTATATATCCAAAGGTGGGTTAATCTCAAGCTCATCAAATATATCCTCAAATACTGAGGATTATCTCTCAGTAACGTTAGTCCATGAAATCAGCACTTTCATGTCATGCATA
>NC_088371.1:29453448-29460948 GCF_034508935.2 Berghia stephanieae
GATGGAAGGACGCCTTTAACGTGACGTTTAGTTATCGATTGGACTCTGACGTCGTTTCCCCATACAGGATGCTGGCATGGCGTGACAGGTCACAACTATCCTTAAAATGGGAAGATTATAGTAAGTTTCCAATATTTTTTCTTACAGAGTGGGAAGACTATGGAAAGATTATAAAATACGAAGATTTTTTTAAATATTACCATTTTTCATTATAAAGTGATAAGATTTTTTCCTTTATCATTATAAAGTGGCAAGATTTTAACCTTTTTCATTAAAAATGGTAAGATTTTACCAATTTTCATTGTAAAGTGGGATAATTTTGTTAAGATTTCACAATTTTTTATTTCATAGTGGAAAGATTTTGGTGATATTTCACTGGTTAACGATAACAGAACACAATGAGAAGATTTTGGAAAGATTTTATCATTTTATATACCAAAGTGTGAAGGTTATTGTAAGATTTTTACATGGAAGATTATGGATAAATTTTACTTTTTGTAATTTAAAAGGGGAAGATTATTGTAAACATTTCATTAATACTTACAAAATGGGGAAAGATTCACCATCTATGAATTGAACACGGTAATAATAGATTAAGGCAATTTTAATGTGTCCAATAAATTGCTCGTGTTAGCTAACGTGTTTTTTTTTTTATCAGGATGAGATTGAGCAGGTTTTGTAAGTCGCTTTCTCAATTCAGTGGATGGTGAGTCATCAGTCAGCCCAAGTGGTGTCTGGTGTTCTTCAGTGTACAGTTCTCCCTTCCTATTCTTAATCTACATTAATGATATGACAGAAAGACTTACACAAGGAACTCACTGAGATTGTATACAGATAGTGGTAGTCTTCTATATCGAACAATAAGAATTAAACTTGACACGGAAATTCTTCAAGCTGATCTAGATAGCTTACAAAGCTTGGAAATAGAAAATAGCATGGAATTCCCTCCTCAGAAGTGCCAGAATCTAAAATTCACCAAAAAAAAAACCCAGGAAAAATCACACATTCAACATGCACAATGTCATTGTACTATCACACTGCACTAGAAGAAGTCAGCAAGGCGAAATATCTAAGAGTAATAATAATTAACAAACTAAATTGTAAAGATCATGCTACAAACATATGCAAAAAGCAAAATCTACCTTAGGCTTCCTCAGAAGAAACTATATACGACAGCAGGAGTGAAATGAAGTTAAAGCGCTACAAAGCCTTTGTTAGACCTACATTAGAATATAATAACTCTGTATGGGATCCGCACCACAAATCAGAGAAATCCAAAAAATCGAACAAATACAAAACAGACCCATGAAAATTATAAATCAAAACATCAAAGATAACAAACATGAAATGGATTTAAATCTCGAACCATTACAATAGAGAAGATAGCGTGACAAAGTAAAAATATTTTGCAAAGGCCCAAACGATCAAGTTGAATTTACCCTCGGTAATATGCAGCGAAATAAGAGGAAGTCACCCAAGTGTATGGTTCCCCACTCAAGAGTGGATGCACACTTGTACCCGTTCATACCATCGACATTAACTCTCTCCTTAACGACCATTTTCAGTATTTTCCCAAAATGACAGGCAGAAAAGATTATTTTTTTAAAAACTCAAGACAATGTCTACAAAAAAACTTGATGTTCTTATTAATTAAACAAAGATCATCGTGATGTACAAAATAAATCTGAATAAGAAAAAAAGATATATTATGCCGTAACAAATGTGACGATTTTGCTGTAGGTGGTAAGGAGAGGGTAACGTGGAATAGTCTCACATCTCAAATGAAAGAAAATACTATAGTCAGTGGAATTTTCAAAATCTGAAGTTACAGACTAAAAAGGAAGAAGTAGTAGTAGTAGTAGTAGTAGTAGTAGTAGTAGTAGTAGTAGTAGTAGTAGTAGTAGTAGTAGTAGTAGTAGTAGTAGTAGTAGTAGTAGTAGTAGTAGAAGAAGAAGAAGAAGAAGAAGAAGAAGAAGAAGAAGAAGAAGAAGAAGAAGAAGAAGAAGAAGAAGAAGAAGAAGAAGAAGAAGAAGAAGAAGAAGAAGAAGAAGAAGAAGTAGAAGAAGAAGAAGATAAAGAAGTAGTAGAAGAAGTAGTAGTAGTAGAAGAAGAAGAAGAAGAAGAAGAAGAAGAAGAAGAAGAAGAAGAAGAAGAAGAAGAAGAAGAAGAAGAAGAAGAAGAAGAAGAAGAAGAAGAAGAAGAAGAAGAAGATACGGTGTTTAGAAATAATGGCATATTGTAGGAATGATTATTTGATGAAAACTAATGTTATGGTTATAGCAATGATATGATTTACATTTACTAAACATAACATAACGTAACGTAACATAACATAACATAACATATGACGAACACCCCCCCCCCCGCCCCCTTTTTTTTTGTTTTCCTGTCCGTAAATTATTTTTTCAGTGGCGATAGCGAAAACTAAAACAAAGACGGCGACATGGTGGGCTGGTAACTGTCAATCCGACAGATTAAACTTTGTGAAGTCAATGCAGGTAAGCACAGTTTAAATATCCTTCGGATGACATGCATAGAAAGGTAAAAAGAGGAGACAACCACCAAAAAAATATAGGGCAGCTCATCGTAGCATCGTAGGAGAAATGGCATGGGACATCATAAAGAACGTTGAGAAAGCCCTTTTGGTCCATGAATCGTCGGTGTCGTGCTGTGCTGTTAGCTGGAGGAGGGCAAACAAGGTACTTGAACACTGAATACTTTCAAGTGTAGGTATTAAAAGTTATCTCTCTTTAAAAACTTTTCAGGTTTCGCTAATCGATTCGTCACGTCACGCTCAACATGTTATATAATAATTGTAAATAGTTCCAATTGATTCGGTAACATCTTCAAAAAGTTATATAACATCAAAGTTGAAGTGGACAGAATCTTTGGAATGCAGTATATATCGGAACAATTAATACTAAAATTTATACAGCAAAATAATTGTACACGAAGGAGTTACTTTTTCCTATCTTTGACGAAATAATTTTTAAAGGAGAGGGGGGGGGGGTATTTCATTGTATAGGGAACATTATTTATTCTTGATCAAGATGATAAAAAATGTATTCCATAGTAATCCAAAACCATTCAAACGAAGTACTTTTTGAACCCCCTAGGATGGTTACAACAAATCACGCCACATATGTTAGTATCTATAAACTTATTGTAATTAATTATCATATCTATTCTTTTTCACAGAAATATGTAGACATTGACATCTATGGAAAATGCGGGCCACTAAGTTGCACCTCTAAATATGAAATGCGCTGTATAGAAAAGTTAAATACAACTTACAAGTTTTATCTCTCCTTTGAGAACTCTCATTGTAAACATTACATAACTGAGAAGACAATCAAATTATTTCACATTGAAGCGTATCCTCATGTTGTTCCAGTGGTCAAAGGAGGTTTTGATTACGACAAATATTTTCCTAACATGACTCTCGTCAATGGAAACCATTTCAGGACCGCTAAGGACCTGGCGTTGTATCTGAAAGACCTTGGTAAAGATTTGCATAGATATGCCAGGATGTTACAGGAAAAGGACAAATTGGTGTCACCCAAGTTTAGGTTGCCGGATTGGTGTGACGTGTGCAAAATGATACACACTAAAAAATTTGGTATATACCATGATATAAAGAAAAATTGGTCTCATAATACTTGTAAAAACATGTACTAAAAGATCTATTGTGGAAGAATACAGTTCTTTCTTTTTTTTAAAAGTAATTTTTAAAATAATTCGATTCGCCATTACAAAATTAGATTAGGGTATCATAATTTTATGTGCGAAAGAGGGAGATGTCAGAGACCAAAATTGATTTTCCTTCTCTGTATAAATTGTAACTCAATTGAAGACGAGTACCACATGCTGTGAAAACAAATGGTATAACTATTTCAGAGGAAAATATTTACCTAAATATTTAATTGAAAAGCCCAATATGAACAAGTTTATACAATTTATAAATAACTCCACAGGGACAGAATTGCGAAGATTTGGAATTTTTTGTCGAAAAGTTTTAATCGAATATGAAAAAAAATGTTAGTTAGGCACCTGGTATTAATGGAGAATTCAAAAACACTTGGTCGTATATCTATTTTTCCCCTCTTTATTAAGGTGTGCATCAATGTATAAGATTACGACATACATCATTTGAATACTTCGTCTATTAGCCATGCATGATTGAATCCTTTGAATTCATTTTATTTCTATGTTTGTTGTACGCGTGTTTTCGTAGATCAGTGTGTGTATGTGTGTGTGTGTATGTATGTGTGTGCGTGCGCACGCGTGTGTGTATTTGTGTGGGTGGGTGGATCTGTGTGTAGGCGAAGGGTGTGAATAGAGGAACGTGTGTGTTTGTTAGTCATTATAATCGAGCATGTCTTGAGCTTGACACACATATGAGAAATATATTATATTAATATATAACTATGTACAATTCATATTTTTCGCTATTTGTAATGTATAAGTATCTTGTGACGTTAGATATATTATGATTGGTAATCAATGAAGATCAAAGTTCCACCCGTTGTTGTTGCCATCATCAGTATTGTCTGTTGTTGTTGATTTTCACTCTCACTGTTCATTATGATAATGATAACGATGGTGGTAGTGATGGTGATGATGGTAGTGACGGTAACGGTGGTGATATCGATAATAATATTAATATTGTTGTTATTATTTCTATTGTTATTATTATTGTTATTGTTGTTATCATTAGTATTATTAATAGTGGTAATAGTGGTGATGCTAGTAGTAGTAGTAGTAGTAGTAGTAGTAGTAGTAGTAGTAGTAGTAGTAGTAGTAGTAGTAGTAGTAGTAGTAGTAGTAGTAGTAGTAGTAGTAGTAGTAGTAGTAGTAGTAGTAGTAGTAGTAGTAGTAATAGTAGTAGTAGTAGTAGTAGTAGTAGTAGTAGTAGTAGTAGTAGTAGTAGTAGTAGAAGACGTGGCAGTGGTAGTGGTAGTAGTAGTAGTAGTAGTAGTAGTAGTAGTAGTAGTAGTAGTAGTCGTAGTAGTAGTAGTAGTAGTAGTAGTCGTCGTCGTCATCGTAATAGTAGCATTATTATTATTAAAATTATTATTATTATTATTATTATTATTATTATTATTATTATTATTATTATTATTATTATTATTATTATTATTATTATTATTATTATTATTATTATTATTATTATTATCATTATTATTACTTCTATTATTATTATCATTAAAACTACTGCTACTACTACTACTACTACTACTACTACTACTACTACTACTGCTACTACTACTACTACTACTACTACTACTACTACTACTACTACTACTACTACTACTACTACTACCACTACTACTACTACTACTACTACAACTACTACTACTACAACTCCTACTCCTACTACTCCTTCCACTACTACTACTACTACTACTACTACTACTACTACTACTACTACTACTACTACTACTACTATTACTACTACTATTACTACTACTACTACTACTACCACTACCACTATTTTGAACTATTTTGAAAAACTGTCACCAACAACTGGCTATACCTTATACAAAAATTTTTCAAAGGTCAATCGATGAACAATCAGTACCAGTACTTTGGAAAACATCGATTGTCGTTCCAGTTCCAAAAAAGCGTTGTCCGACCGTATTGAACGACTTCCGTCCAGTGGCGCTTACATCGCTTGTAATGAAATGTTTAGAAAAAAATTTTTTAAATCTGAGCTCCTACAAAAATGTTATGACCTGAAATTGCTAGATCCGTACCAATTTGCATACCAGCAACATCTCAGTGTAGAAGACGCACTATTAACCGCCACAAATTCGATCTCAAAACACCTTGACCAAACGCCCTCGAATTACGCCAGAATCCTGTTTGTCGACTTTTCGTCAGCTTTTAATGCCATGAACACAGATATTTTGCTTCAAAAGTTGTGCAACATGGATATTCCAAATTACCTTATTAAATGGTATAAAGAGTTTCTGACCCATAGACCGCAGTGTGTAAAATTGGGTGAACATATCTCCAACAAAAGAAGGTCGAACGGATGTCCCCAAGGCTGCGTGAGTTCCCCAATCCTGTACATCTTATATACCAACGACTGCAGACCATCCTTTGAAAATTGTTTTTTAGTGAAATATGCAGATGATACTGCTATTCTTGGCTCATTAAAAGATAAAGTTACCGAGAAGAATTATTTCAAACAAATAAATATATTCACCGATTGGTGTAAACAAAATCGGCTTGAATTAAATGTTGAAAAAACGAAAGAACAGATGTTTGGTGTAAAAAATAAAAACGACTTAAAGTGTGTGGCGATCGGTAAAGATGATGTTGAGATAGTTGACTATTTTAAATATTTAGGAATAACCATTGATAGTTCCCTCAATTTCTCTCAACATATTAATATAATATCTAAGAAAGTTGCCCAAAGATTATACATCCTAAGGAAATTGAGAACATTTATTGAAGTAAGGAAGAAAACTATGTTAAGAGTTTATGATTAAAAGTGTAATTGCGTTTGGCTGCACCATATGGTTTGGAGGATGCCGATTTAAAGATAAATCAAAAATTTCAAAATCTATCAAAGAGGCATCAAAAATAATAAACCATCCTCTTGATGGAGTAGAAAGAATTCATGGAAAAGCAATAGAAAGGTAAGCATTCTCAATTACCAACAATAAAAAACATATTTTATACCATGAATTTAGTCTTTTACCATCTGGGAGAAGGTTTTGTCAGATTAAATGTAGAACTAACAAGTATAAATCAACGTTCGTTCCATCAGCAATAAAAATTTTGAATATTTCATATGGTACAGAAAAACCAAGGATTGATTCGTTGACTGATTAACTGATTAATATATTTAATGTAAGATTAACTGACCAATTGATAATGATGCTAATTTTTGGTGTCGAATTGCCACAATCGTAACAAATTGAAAACGAAATGAATATGTTTATGTTGTGTATATCGCACGTGTGAAAGAAAGAGAGGAAGAGAGAGAGAGAGAGAGAGAGAGAGAGAGAGAGAGAGAGAGAGAGAGAGAGAGAGAGAGAGAAAGAAAGATAGAGAGAGAGAGAGAGAAAATAAGTAGGAGTGAAATATCTGTTCAATGTTACAGTTATCTTTTAACGTTATAACAAGTGTAACTAAATGACAAATTGCCATATTTATGGACAATAAAGATCTATTATTATTATTATTATTATTATTATTACTACTACTACTACTACTACTACTACTACTACTACTACTACTACTACTACTACTACTACTACTACTACTACTACTAATATTACTACTACTACTACTACAACTACTGCTACTACTACTACTACGACGACTACTACTACTACTGCTACTACTACAACTACTACTACTACGTCTACTCTTACTACTATTACTACTACTACTACTACTACTACTACTACTACTACTACTACTACTACTACTACTACTACTACTACTGCTGCTGCTGCTGCTACTACTACTACTACTACTACTACT
>NC_088371.1:29465948-29472063 GCF_034508935.2 Berghia stephanieae
AGTAGTAGTAGTAGTAGTATCATTTATTATTATTATTATTATTATTATTATTATTATTATTATTATTATTATTATTATTATTATTATTATTATTATTATTATATTATTATTATCATTATTATTTTAATCATGATTATAATTATTATTGTTATAATCATCTTCATCACTATTGAGACAAAGATTTAAAAAAACAAAAGCAAAAGCCGACGAGATTGATGACGTAATATCAAATATGACCAATCATGTCTAGCTAGTCTTATGGCATGGCTAACCTCTTGTTTGCAACCAACTGTTTCTAAACGTCTACAGGCTACAGGTTGATTGAAAAGTAACTCATTATTTTAAAATACTTATAATTTATTCAAAAGTTGTGATATTTTTCTCAACTTTTTTGTGTATGTTCTTTGCTGCATGGCAATTATTTTAGATGTACTCGTTATCTTTTTAGGTCTGTTAATTTGTTTGTTTGTCTTATTTTGTGTATGGACTTATATCGATGTCCTCCTTGTCTTTTTAGGTCTGTTAATTTGTTTGTTTGTCTTATTTTGTGTATGGACTTATATCGATGTCCTCCTTGTCTTTTTAGGTCTGTTAATTTGTTTGTTTGTCTTATTTTGTGTATGGACTTATATCGATGTCCTCCTTGTCTTTTTAGGTCTGTTAATTTGTTTGTTTGTCTTATTTTGTGTATGGACTTATATCGATGTCCTCCTTGTCTTTTTAGGTCTGTTAATTTTTCTATGGTCTTTGATGTATGGCAAGATCGGGTGATTTAAAGCGATCGATATTTGAATGTTGAGTTTTCTGGCCAAATTTTTTAATACGAAATTTTCCAGAGTGCGACATTTTTCTGGTTAATATATGTGTGTTTTAAAGTAAGCCTGGTTTGAGGTGAGAGTTTTGTGGCCGAATTATTTTTTTTTAGAAACTTTAACTTTATAGAAAATCACGAACTAGCTCAAAATTTTGCCAACTATTTCCACGGCAAGATAAAATCCATTAGGGAAAACTTAGACAATACATCATCATCATCGTCACCGAGCCACTACATGTTTTCGATCCAGCCACTGAGGATGAAGTGAAGTCAGCCATTTTAGATAGCCCATCAAAATATTGTGACTTAGTAGACCCCATCCCAACTAGTATTCTTAAGGCTTGTATTGAAGAACTGTTACCAACAATAACTGAACTTATAAATAATTCGTTGGTCTCAGGTAGTGTCCCCGACTCGTTTAAACGTGCCATTGTTAAACCACTATTAAAGAAGTCCGATCTAAATGTAAACGAACTGAAAAATTACAGACCTGTCTCCAACCTTCCATATCTATCCAAAGTGCTTGAACGCATTGTGTTAAAACGACTTTTGTATCATATCCATCTAAATAATTTAAGTGAAAATTTCCAATCTGCCTATAAATCACATCATAGCACTGAAACTGCCCTTTTAAAAGTATGCACTGATATTCTTAATAGTATTGACAAAAATCATGTCTGTTTATTGACTATGTTGGACCTTTCGGCCGCATTTGACACCATTGATCACGAGATACTTATTAAACGATTAGAAATTACTTTTGGAATAAGAGACACTGCGCTTAGTTGGTTTAAATCATACCTAACATCAAGATCTCAGTCGGTTCTGATCGATGGCGCAGTATCAGAAACATTTCCTCTAAATTACGGCGTTCCGCAGGGGTCTGTCCTTGGTCCTGTTATTTTTACTCTTTATACTCAACCTCTTTCGGATATTATTGTTAAAAATAAATTAATGTATCATTTCTATGCTGATGACACTCAGATCTATGTAAGCGATATCCCTAGTAATATCCCATCATTGATTACCCGTGTTGAAGACTGTATTAGAGATGTTAAATGCTGGATGGAAATTAACAAGTTAAAGCTGAATAATGAAAAGACAGAGGTGATGGTGTGTGGTAGAAAAAGTGTTTTGAAAGATGATTTTCTGAAGTTTACTCTAAATATAAATGGGTGCACAATTAACCTCTCAACGTGTGTGAAAAACCTCGGGGTAATGCTAGATCAACATATGACTATGCAGGCACAGTTTGATTCTCTATGTAGAAGTTTGACAATAGGATTAAAAAGAATTGCTTCAGTTAGACCTTTCCTAACAAGAGAAGTAACATGCAAACTAATAACATCTTTCATACTATCTAAAATAGATTACTGTAATTCGTTAATCTCGAATGTAAGCAACGATAAAATATCACGCCTTCAAAGTATCCAGAATGCGGCTGCTAAATCGATTTTAAGAAAGAAGATAACATCCTACTCGTTGCCACTTTTGTATGAGCTGCATTGGTTACCAGTTAAAGTGAGAATCGAATTCAAACTAGCAGTATTGTGCTATAAGTGCCTTAATGATCAAGCACCATTGTATATTACTGAATTTTTAGAAACGTATAAGCCAACGAGGAGTCTACGTTCTGCACTAGATTCTACAAAATTAATTGTTACAAATAAATATAAATATAAATTTTACGGCGGCAGATCGTTCAGTCACGTCGGACCTTCCATCTGGAACTCTCTTCCTAAAAGAATAAGAGAAGCGCAGTCCTTATCAATATTTAAATCAAAGTTAAAACACCATCTCTTTGTTAAAACACATCTTGATTAATGCATCTTTGTAATTTGACCCCAATATGAATGTTAATTTAGTTTATGTTATTATATCATTATTTTATATTATTTCCGTATTTGACATAGCATGTGGATGTATTATAACATATCTTGTATTAATGACTTTATGTTTAGTTATTACATTGCTGTATAATGATAATATTATGTTGATGTAGTTTGTATAATGTTTCATTTGTATCATAATGTCACTGTATTATTGTTTCGCGCATTGAGCATCACCCAGTGATGAAAATGCGCGTTATAAATGTCATGTATTATTATTATTATTATGATATGAATGGAAAGGGTAGCGGAAGACGGGCGATGTGGGCTGCGGTGGGATCGGGAAGTGGTTGGTGAGGGGGGGGGGGGGATATAAAAAACTATACCTGGAAAGATCGGGGAATTGTCGCTTTCAATTTCCCTAGGGTCATTAAGGCCGAGGGCTAGCAAATAATAATATAATGAATAATGTTACTATCATACCATAACTTTGACGATAGAAGTATTACAGTGCTAGGGGTTATCCCAGATTGTTGTTCATTGGATGAGTCGGTTCAATCTTGTGTCAAACTAAATCTATTTCTTTGAGTAAGATAGAAGTTTATGAGTGAGTGGTAAGTTCGAATTTTCTTATCACATCCTTTTCATACATTTGCCCTTTAAAAAAAATTATTTTTTTTGTTCTTGTCTTTGTTTTTTGTATCCTTTTATTTTTCTTTTTTTTTTCCTTTGTTTTTTTGTTAGTGTTTCTTTATTTTGTTTTGGTGTGTTTTTGTTTTTTTTTTTTGGGGGGGGGGAGTTCACTTTTTTGTTTGTTTTGAGGCTTGTTTTTGTTTTGTTTTTTTTGTTTTGTTTTTATTGTTTTGTTGAGTTGTATTCTTTTTTTTAATTTTTGCATTGACCTTTGTGGCTTTTATATATTTATGACGAGGAAATCCCTTACATCTTTGATGAAAGTCTAATCACTAAGAATGAAATACTGGGTGGGGCTCCTGACCTCCCATAGCGGGCAGGAGGGTACATACTCTGTCTTCTATCCCCTTCTATCTGTTTTCCAACATGCTTTCTGTCTTTGTCTTGGAATGAGATTACTTGGTTTTGTCCTGGTCCCTGCTGGGAGGGAAACAGGAAACATTTAAATGCATAGTTATTGTTTTGGGAGATGATATTTTTTTCTTTGTAAATCATCTCTCTGTTATGTATTATTATATTTGTTATGTTTAATGTATAATGTAAGCATTTGAGTGTATTCTTCTTTCTTGGATTTTGTGCTTTTGTCCGGATGAGACTAATAGGTGATCTCAAACTAAGTACATTGATGGTGTGCTCTTGGAATCTACATCTGACCCCTATTTGTTTCCAGTTCCCCTTTGTCTTACTTTCTCTTGGGTGCTTTAATTGTAATTCTAGAACGTTTTACTATCCCATTTTCTTCCTTTTTACTGGCGCTGATGTAGCCTAAATGTGTTGCAAGCGCCGTAAAATCATTAAAAACAAAACAAAACAAGAATGAAATAGAGGGAAGGAGAGAGAGAGAGAGAGAGAGAGAGAGAGAGAGAGGAGAGAGAGTTTTAGAGAGAGAGAGAGAGAGAGAGAGGAATATTGGTATTTATGTTATGCGTTTAGGTAAAATACCCCAACATCTACCAGCCGGATATAACGTTACCAAGCCACAAAACTATATGTGTAACCCTAAACGGTTGATTGATATTATTTATTGAGAACTAATCATTAAAATGGCTGTCTAAAAGCAATAACAGATAGCTGAATGACGTTAGTTTTGTTCCATCTATAACTATCTAGAACGAAGTTGAAGTCAGCCTTTGTTTTTGCTTTTGTTTGTATTTGTGTGTTTTTTTTTTGTTTTGTTTTTGTTTTTTTGCCATCCATGCATATGAATAATTCTCACTAATTTGTATTAACCCTCTCCTTACCAACCACATTAAAATTGTCACAATCGTTACGATCAATCGACATATATCTCATTCTGTTTCTTTTGTACATCACAAATATAAAGAATTTTGTTTTGTTACAGCTGTAAAAACTGGACACTGTGTCGTAGATCTCATTTTGCTGAACAATAATATGTATAGAATGCTTTTCTGTTTGAGTAAGCATTATCTATTTTTGTGTTGGGTTGGTGGGAAGTTTTGAGGAAAGTTCTGAAACTAGCTGGTAAGGAGAGAGTTAACCGCAGACTATAAACGGTTTAAAGTTTTGTGTGTTGGTCCGTTATATTTCCGGATGGCAATGTTGTGGGTAAATTCATTATAATAATATGGGTTATTAGGGCAGGCCTTCCGAAAGTTCCTCGTGCTAAGGGCTCCGTCAGACCTACAAATCTGTACACGTCGGTATACTAGACAGTGTGTAAGCTCGATGTTACGGGAGCATTGACCGGCCTTGTATTGACAGACAGACAGACTCACGGTTGAAGTTTTGAAAAGTTCAAATGATCTTTTTAACAACTAATAATTACACGAAAACAAAATTGCAATATCGTACCTGTACAATGCTCCATTACAGATAAACCAAATTCATAAAATCCAAGCACAGAATGATTAAAAACACTCAAAACTCAGTTTATAATTGCAAATGTTCAACACTTTGATTATAAAACAAAAGTAATGGAAATGATGTTGAATATCTGTAGAATGTAGTTATATACATTTTATGGTTTAGATTGGGGCAATTATTTGAGACATCACTTCACCTGTACGTCAAAGTTGTGGATTTTGAGAGAGGTAAAAGTGAAATCCAATCACAGCACGTCTTATTATAAAATTTTAAATAAACGAGAAAAAAGTCAAATGTACTGCAATTGTATTTATTCCAAAATCAACGAATGATTCAATTAATTTTTTTCAATAAAAGGGTATTCATTTAAAGACAATCAAAACCTCAAAGAAACTCATAAAGAGTAATAATTTTCATAACATTTTTTTGAGAGATATGCATGTCCTTTACTCATTTTTCTTTTCTTGAACGGCGGAATTTGAACTTTCAAATGAAAGATTAGGATCTTAGTCACCTCATAAAGTATTGTTTCTTGCTCAAGTTTTTTCACAGAATCAAAGGAATCAATCCCTGTATCACATTTCTTTAAATTTTATATTAGTGAAACACATTTCTCACATATTAAGATATGAAATACAAAAGAATTTCACTTTTAGAGTCAAGTATTGAAAACGTTGAGAGTCTTTTAATCCTCTCAGCACGGCCCTGTACTCTTCCACAACAAATTTGACACATTTAATTTCATTTGTACTGATGTGATGACCGTCTTCAGAGTGTTTCTCCATAACCTGAACAAAACAAATAAGTAAATAAATAAATAAGTAAGTTTAAGAACTATTAAAAATATAATCTTAAATTCAATTAAATCAAATGAAATAAATGGATCTTATCATCACTATCTAGTTTTATCACTGGATTTCTAAAATATCATTTAAATGTTTTCTTTGTTGTTGGT
>NC_088371.1:29472162-29479662 GCF_034508935.2 Berghia stephanieae
TCATATCTTGTTGTTACCAACATAAGTGCCTGCTCCACTCACTTTTCTGAATTAAAAATTCACCCCATACACCGGAGCATACTCAATGTCTCAATCGTTTCTATGTTATATGTTTGTGATGAGAATATTGGCTATTAAGCTTAACTGCTGGTCAAAATTATTTCGCGATGGTGGTGAACGAATCGGCGATCTCAAGAAGTGGGTGAGAGAGGGATCTAGAAATGACTTTGGGTTTGAAACGAATATTTTTGTGTTCGTGGATAGCTCACACGGTAGAGCCACGCTCTCACCTGCCAGGCGGAGTTGTCGTACCAATAAGGTCGCAGGTTCAAACCCACCACCGCCGCGAAAAAATTTTTTATTCTCTATTGTCTTCTGGCACTTTTCTACTCACTTCATTCTTGTTGTTACCAACATAAGTGCCTGCTCCACTCACTTTTCTGAATTAAAAATTCACCCCATACACCGGAGCATACTCAATGTCTCAATCGTTTCTATGTTATATGTTTGTGATGAGAATATTGGCTATTAAGCTTAACTGCTGGTCAAAATTATTTCGCGATGGTGGTGAACGAATCGGCGATCTCAAGAAGTGGGTGAGAGAGGGATCTAGAAATGACTTTGGGTTTGAAACGAATATTTTTGTGTTCGTGGATAGCTCACACGGTAGAGCCACGCTCTCACCTGCCAGGCGGAGTTGTCGTACCAATAAGGTCGCAGGTTCAAACCCCACCACCGCCGCGAAAAAAAATTTTATTCTCTATTGTCTTCTTGCACTTTTCTACTCACTTCATTCTTGTTGTTACCAACATAAGTGCCTGCTCCACTCACTTTTCTGGTTATATCAATAATATGATTTACATTTACTAAACATAACATAACATAACGTAACGTAACATAACATAACATAACATATGACGAACACCCCCCCCCGCCCCCTTTTTTTGTTTTCCTGTCCGTAAATTATTTTTTCAGTGGCGATAGCGAAAACTAAAACAAAGACGGCGACATGGTGGGCTGGTAACTGTCAATCCGACAGATTAAACTTTGTGAAGTCAATGCAGGTAAGCACAGTTTAAATATCCTTCGGATGACATGCATAGAAAGGTAAAAAGAGGAGACAACCACCAAAAAAATATAGGGCAGCTCATCGTAGCATCGTAGGAGAAATGGCATGGGACATCATAAAGAACGTTGAGAAAGCCCTTTTGGTCCATGAATCGTCGGTGTCGTGCTGTGCTGTTAGCTGGAGGAGGGCAAACAAGGTACTTGAACACTGAATACTTTCAAGTGTAGGTATTAAAAGTTATCTCTCTTTAAAAACTTTTCAGGTTTCGCTAATCGATTCGTCACGTCACGCTCAACATGTTATATAATAATTGTAAATAGTTCCAATTGATTCGGTAACATCTTCAAAAAGTTATATAACATCAAAGTTGAAGTGGACAGAATCTTTGGAATGCAGTATATATCGAAACAATTAATACTAAAATTTATACAGCAAGATAATTGTTTTCTTCTTTGTACATCCTCGGTGTCTCCAATTAGTGAGCCGACTTTCTTTGTTCTTTTCCATTCCTCTTTGTTCCTCGATATTGTTGTAAATTCGGTTTTATTGGCATTGACTTGGAGGTTATATTTCATGAGGGTATTTTGTATGATGTCTATATTTGCTGGTGTTGATCCAATAAAATCGACATCATCTGCATAGGCGATTTCTCTAGGGATTGCGTTCTCAATATGAGTCGTTGGTTTTGGAATGACTTTTCGAACTTCTTTCAGAGCGTGTTCTAAGTATATTGTGAACAGAATCGGGCTCAGACTATCTCCTTGGGGGGTCCCGATGTTACTTTCGAACTGCGTCTGTTTTGTGGCCCCGTATATCCTTGGTTGTATCTTTGTGTTGCTGAGGAGAAATCGGATTATTCGGAGCTCGTCTTCGTCTACTATTTCTGTTAATATCTCCAAAAGTTTTCCTCTGTCGATCGTATCAAAGGCTGCGGACATATCGATTCCGGATATTGTTATGGATATGTTTTCTTTGAGTGCCTTTGCTGCCAACCATTTATGTGTCCATACAACGTCCGATGTGCTTCGGTCTTGGCGAAACCCGCTTTGGCTATGTGATAGATAATTTTCTATTTTCGGTCTAATTCTGTTGAGGACAATAGTTGACAGTGTTTTTCTTATGGTATTCAGTAATGTTATTGGGCGCAGGTTGTTTACGGGTCCTTTCGTTTTTCCTGGTTTTTGTATTGTAATTAGGACACCGCTGTTTATGTCCCAGTCTTTGTGTGTTGAGAATGTTTTGTTCATTATGTTTGCAATGCTCAGATCCAGGGAGAGGGTACCGCATTTCAGCATTCACGCGGAATTTCATCTTCGCCTGGGGATCTGTTATTGTTTAGGCACTTTATGCTATTTCTAACTTCAGTTGTTGTGATGCGGTTGTTTAGGTCTCTAGGGTTTCCTGAGAAGGGCGATATTTGTGAGACTTGTTTGTGAAATTTCTGCTGGAAGTGGTCAGTTACAATGTCAAGGATATCGTTGGGATTTGTTGTCTGTTTGCCAAATTTATCCTGTAGTTTTGGGTTCTCGAATGGTTTTCGGTTCAGAGATTTCGTCGCTTTGAACATAGACGATGCGTTATTTTTGGACTTTTCTATGTCTTCCACTTTTTTGTCTAATTCCTCGTTTCTGTGTTTTATTGTAAGTGATCGAATTGAATGCAGTATTTTGTTTCGTTCCGTTTTCAGGTTTATTATTTCTTCCGAGTCTTTCGTGTTTTGTATCCTGATCCTAAGTTCTTTTTGTTGCCGCGATAGATCGTTAATAGCGATGTTAGGCGTTCGATTTGGTTTGTTCTTAGTTGTATTAATAGAGCCTGCACTTTCTTCCCCCGCATATTTCATTGCCGCTTGCGTCTCTTTCCATTCATTGTTTGGATTACTGTTTTGCTTTATTTTCCATAGACTTGAGTTAAGTTCATATTGGTAATGAATGCGACATTCTCGCTCATTTACTATTTTTGCCGTGTTTATTTTGACTGCCGTTTTACCTTTCTGTCTTCGTTGTCTGTACACATTTATGTTGAAATTCGTTTTTACAAGTTTGTGATCGGATGTTAGCAGTGTACCACCGTATGATCGCGAGTTGGTTGAGTAGTGTTTATGGCGGTGTCGACATATGATATAGTCTATTTGGTTGTGTATTGTTATCATTTTGTCTTGGGTTTGGTCTTTCCTTTGTCCTACCCATGTTGTCTGGTGTCTTGATGGGTGGTTGAAAGCACTGTTTGTTATGAAAAGTTTTCTCTGTTCACAGAACTGGACTAATTTTTCTCCGTTATCGTTACGTTTTCCTTTTGAGTATGATCCTAAACATAGTGTGTCACTGTCGAGACGTTTTCCTACTTTGGCATTAAAATCTCCAGCAATTATTAATATTGATTTGTTTCCTATTTTGTTCAGTGTATCGTCTAGGTCTTTGTAAAATTTATCAGTTTCCTCTGGGTATTGTTTTGCGCGTTGACTTGTTGGTGCGTAAACATTTACGATTGAGATAGTGAACGTCTTCTTACCGTGATCGTCTTTGTTACCGTTATTCTGGTTCCTTGAATTGATCTTACAAGAAGAAAACAGCTATCAAACGCCGCACTCAGTAAACTCACCAATGTATGGATTAGAGGTGACAAAATAAAGAGAAAAACCAAACTGAAACTGTACCATGCTCTTGTAAAACCGGTACTTCTGTATAACTGCGGCACTTGGGCGTTGACAAAATCCGAAGAAGAACATCTGGATGCCTTCCATCGCACACAGCTAAGAAGGGTACTGGAAATCAAATACCCCAAAAAGATCTCAAATGAATCACTCTATAAGATCACAAAAGAAAGACCAATCTCCCTTGACATTTTACAACAACGATGGCAACTTTTCGGTCACATACTACGCAGGGACAAAAACATACCAGCAAACCAAGCCATGTCGGGATACTTCCAAAAACACGGGAACCTTTTCAGAGGAAGACCGATCACAACACTCCCCGTGATCCTAAACAAAAACCTCACAACACTTGGACAAAGCATTAGTCTCATAACGGCAGGGGACCTTGAAAATCTGAGAACCCTAGCAGAGGACCGGCAATATTGGAGACACCTCACACAGGAAATACTGGAAACAGCCAAGGCGACCCGATCTTTCGGTCGAGACGCGAAAGGCATCTAAGTCAAGTAAGTCAAGATAATTGTACACGAAGGAGTTACTTTTTCCTATCTTTGACGAAATAATTTTTAAAGGAGAGGGGGGGGGGGTATTTCATTGTATAGGGAACATTATTTATTCTTGATCAAGATGATAAAAAATGTATTCCATAGTAATCCAAAACCATTCAAACGAAGTACTTTTTGAACCCCCTAGGATGGTTACAACAAATCACGCCATATATGTTAGTATCTATAAACTTATTGTAATTAATTATCATATCTATTCTTTTTCACAGAAATATGTAGACATTGACATCTATGGAAAATGCGGGCCACTAAAATGCACCTCTAAATATGAAATGCACTGTATAGAAAAGTTAAATACAACTTACAAGTTTTATCTCTCCTTTGAGAACTCTCATTGTAAACATTACATAAACTGAGAAGGCAATCAAATTATTTCACATTGAAGCGTATCCTCATGTTGTTCCAGTGGTCAAAGGAGGTTTTGATTACGACAAATATTTTCCTAACATGACTCTCGTCAATGGAAACCATTTCAGGACCGCTAAGGACCTGGCGTTGTATCTGAAAGACCTTGGTAAAGATTTGCATAGATATGCCAGGATGTTACAGGAAAAGGACAAATTGGTGTCACCCAAGTTTAGGTTGCCGGATTGGTGTGACGTGTGCAAAATGATACACACTAAAAAATTTGGTATATACCATGATATAAAGAAAAATTGGTCTCATAATACTTGTAAAAACATGTACTAAAAGATCTATTGTGGAAGAATACAGTTCTTTCTTTTTTTTAAAGTAATTTTTAAAATAATTCGATTCGCCATTACAAAATTAGATTAGGGTATCATAATTTTATGTGCGAAAGAGGGAGATGTCAGAGACCAAAATTGATTTTCCTTCTCTGTATAAATTGTAACTCAATTGAAGACGAGTACCACATGCTGTAAAAACAAATGGTATAACTATTTCAGAGGAAAATATTTACCTAAATATTTAATTGAAAAGCCCAATATGAACAAGTTTATACAATTTATAAATAACTCCACAGGGACAGAATTGCGAAGATTTGGAATTTTTTGTCGAAAAGTTTTAATCGAATATGAAAAAAAATGTTAGTTAGGCACCTGGTATTAATGGAGAATTCAAAAACATTTGGTCGTATATCTATTTTTTCCCCTCTTTATTAAGGTGTGCACCAATGTATAAGATTACGACATACATCATTTGAATACTTCGTCTATTAGCCATGCATGATTGAATCCTTTGAATTCATTTTTTTTCTATGTTTGTTGTACGCGTGTTTTCGTAGATCAGTGTGTGTGTGTGTGTGTGTGTGTGTGTGTGTATGTATGTGTGTGCGTGCGCACGCGTGTGTGTATTTGTGTGGGTGGGTGGATCTGTGTGTAGGCGAAGGGTGTGAATAGAGGAACGTGTGTGTTTGTTAGTCATTATAATCGAGCATGTCTTGAGCTTGACACACATATGAGAAATATATTATATTAATATATAACTATGTACAATTCATATTTTTCGCTATTTGTAATGTATAAGTATCTTGTGACGTTAGATATATTATGATTGGTAATCAATGAAGATCAAAGTTCCACCTGTTGTTGTTGCCATCATCAGTATTGTCTGTTGTTGTTGATTTTCACTCTCACTGTTCATTATGATAATGATAACGATGGTGGTAGTGATGGTGATGATGGTAGTGACGGTAACGGTGGTGATATCGATAATAATATTAATATTGTTGTTATTATTTCTATTGTTATTATTATTGTTATTGTTGTTATCATTAGTATTATTAATAGTGGTAATAGTGGTGATGCTAGTAGTAGTGGTAGTAGTAGTAGTAGTAGTAGTAGTAGTAGTAGTAGTAGTAGTAGTAGTAGTAATAGTAGTAGTAGTAGTAGTAGTAGTGGTTGTGATAGTAGTAGTAGTAGTAGTAGTAGTAGTAGTAGTAGTAGTAGTAGTAGTAGTAGTAGTAGTAGTAGTAGTAGTAATAGTAGTAGTAGTAGTAGTAGTAGTAGTAGTAGTAGTAGTAGTAGTAGTAGTAGTAGTAGTAGTAGAGACGTGGCAGTGGTAGTGGTAGTAGTAGTAGTAGTAGTAGTAGTAGTAGTAGCAGCAGTAGTAGTAGTAGTAGTAGTAGTAGTAGTAGTAGTAGTAGTAGTAGTAGTAGTAGTGGTAGTAGTAGTGGTAGTAGTAGTAGTAGTAGTAGTAGTAGTAGTAGTAGTAGTATAGTAGTAGTAGTAGTAGTAGTAGTAGTAGTAGTAGTAGTAGTAGTAGTAGTAGTAGTAGTAGTAGTCGTAGTAGTAGTAGTAGTAGTAGTAGTTCGTCGTCGTCATCGTAATAGTAGCATTATTATTATTAAAATTAATATTATTATTATTATTAGTATTATTATTATTATTATTATTATTATTATTATTATTATTATTATTATTATTATTATTATTATTATTATTATTATTATTATTATTATTATTATTATTATCATTATTATTACTTCTATTATTATTATCATTAAAACTACTGCTACTACTACTAACTACTACTACTACTACTACTACTACTACTACTACTACTACTACTACTACTACTACTACTACTACTACAACTCCTACTCCTACTACTCCTTCCACTACTACTACTACTACTACTACTACTACTACTACTACTACTACTACTACTACTACTACTACTACTACTACTATTATTATTATTATTATTATTATTATTATTATCATTATTATTACTTCTATTATTATTATCATTAAAACTACTGCTACTACTACTACTACTACTACTACTACTACTACTACTATTACTACTACTACTACAACTCCTACTCCTACTACTCCTTCCACTACTACTACTACTACTACTACTACTACTACTACTACTACTACTACTACTACTACTACTACTACTACTACTACCACTACTACTACTACTACTACTACTACTACTACTACTACTACTATTACTACTACTACAACTACTACTACTACAACTCCTACTCCTACTACTCCTTCCACTACTACTACTACTACTACTACTACTACTACTACTACTACTACTACTACTACTACTACTACTACTACTACTATTACTACTACTACTACTACTACTACCACTACCACTATTTTGAACTATTTTGAAAAACTGTCACCAACAACTGGCTATACCTTATACAAAAATTTTTCAAAGGTCAATCGGAAAACATCGATTGTCGTTCCAGTTCCAAAAAAGCGTTGTCCGACCGTATT
>NC_088371.1:29487162-29497162 GCF_034508935.2 Berghia stephanieae
ACTACATACATATACATACAACAACATAATACAATACATACATACATACATACATACATACATACATACATAAACATATACATACATACAAACATAAATACATACATACATACAACATACATACATAACAAATACATACATAAACATTACATACATACATACATACATACATACATACAACATACATACATACATACATAATACATACATACATACATACATACATACATACATACATAAACAACTATACAACATAATCTAATCAACATACATTCAACAAAAAATAACATATCTAACTACATCAACATACATAATACATACATCATACATAATAATATCATACTAAAATAATACATACATCATACAATACTACTTCATAATACTCTACATACATACATAATACACAAATACATAATACAACATATATTACATCAACAACTAATAAACACATACATATAACATACATACTATCATAAAAAACTACATACTACACATACAACTAACAACATCATACATACTCATATTACACATACACTCATACTCATCCAATCACATCATCAAACATAACTACATACATACAATAATAATACATATTCTACAAATTACTACAACAATAATAATACACAACAAACTCTACATAAATATAAAATATACATAATAACAAACATACTACATATATCTAAAATACATATAACTACATACTAACATAAAATAAAACTAAACAAACTAAAATATATATATAAAAAAAAAAAATATAATACATACTCATACTCAAACATACTAATAATAATAATACAACAACAAAAAAAAAAAATATAAAATTACATAACATACAATAATACAATAATACATAATACATAATCAACTACAAATACAATAATAAAATTACAATACATACATACATACTATCATCATAATTACTAATTACATATACATACTACATACATACTTATCATAATAATACATCAACATACATACATACATAATAATACATACATAACATACATAATAATATACTAATACATAATAAACTAATACATACATACATAATACATACAAACAATACATACATACAATACATACATACATACATACATAACATACATACATACATACATACATACATACATACTACATACATACATACATACATAAACTACATACATACATACATAATACATACATACATACATACATACATACATACATACATTACATACATACATACATACAACATACATAAAATACTACATACATACATACATACTATCATACATACATACATACATACAACATACATACATACATAATACATACATACATACTTACATACATACATACTACATACAATACATACATACTACATACATACATACATACATACATACATAATACATACATACATACATACATACATACATACATACATACATACATACATACATACATACATACATACATACATACATACATACATACATACATACCTACATACACACATATCAAAATTGTTTATTTCAGGAAATATACATGATAATGTAACAAGGGTAACATATTCATTGACATGATACCATTTCCTAAAATAATGTACAATGTATAGAGCTGGAGTATTAATTTGAACAGTGAAGTTTCAGACTCTGCCACAGAATGTCCCAGAGGTAATAATGATATTAGTGTTGATGACGATGATAATGATAATGACGACGATGATGACGATGATGACGATGAAGATGATGATGATGATGATGATGATGATGATGATGATGATGATGACGATGAAGACGATGATGACAATAACAGTGGTGGCTATGGCGGTGATGGAGACGACGACGATGAGAGTAACAACGGTAGCAATGATATTAATAATAATAACAACAACAACAATAATAATAATAATAATAATAATAATAATAATAATAATAATAATAATAATAATAATAATATAATAATAATAATATAATAATAATAATAATAATAATAATAATAATAATAATAATGATAATATAATAATAATAATAATAATAATAATAATAATAATAATAATAATAATAATAATAATAATAATAATAAATATAATAATAATAATAATAATAATAATAATAATAATAATAATAATAATAATAATAATAATAATAATAATAATAATAATAATAATAATAATAATAATAAAACAGTAATGAAAAATTAAATCGATTATTACAATCATATACAAATTGATATATTTGGAATATTTGACAAATAGATGGATACATATAGATAGAGGGATATATAAATAGACAAATATCTATATTATTAAATATGTAGTGCTACTAATTATGATGAATTTTACATCTTTGTCTCCAAACTTTGTAAGAGCCAATGATGGCACTGTTGCTTATATATTTTGAAAGGACTTTTGCTTCTTTGCTTTTAATGCCCAGAATCTTTAAGCCATTCACAAATCTACCATGGACATAGCCGAGGCTACCTACAGAAAGAACGATAACCTCGGATTTATATCCAAGAGCATTTATTTCCATGCATAAAGGAAAGTACTTTTAAAATTTAGTTTGGAATGACTTGTTAATATGAGCATCAAATGGGACTGAAATTTCAACAATTTGGGCTGTTTTCATTTCTTTGTTGATTTTTAAAATGTCCGGTCGATTACTGTTAGTATTAAATGAGGATTTGTCACTGTCGAAAAAACTTGGTCTGGTGAATGTGTCTTTGAAAATTTGAGTAGTGTCGTTTTTAGGTATTTTGTCAAAAATAATGTCAACAATTCTATTGTGTCGTTTTTGATATATTAATTTGAATTTTGTACATCCGTTTACAACGTGAGATACCGTATCTGACGGATGATTACAGATCTTGCAGCCTTTGGAGTACGACAACATACATACATACATACATACATACACACACACACACACACATATATATATATATATATAATATATATAATAATATTATATATATATATATATATATATATATATATATATATATATATATATATATATATATATATATATATATATATATATATATATATATATATATATATATATAATATTATATTATATGTATATATATACATCTATTCGTGCGGCTTTGTGGTCGTAGTGGTATGACACTCGCTTTCGGATCGGAAGGTCCTGGGTTCGAGCCTCGCTCGACGCATAGTTGAGTCCTTGGAAAAAGACTCTTTACTCACATTCTCTCACCGTACTCAGGTGTAAAATGAGTACCTGGCCGTTAACAGCGTTGTCTTTGTCCAAAAAATTGTAATATCGCCTAACAGGCGTCATGTCTCGTTCTACATGTTAAATGTTGCTGTTGACCAGGGACCCTTTGTAAAGCGCTTTGAGCACGTTAAGTGGATATTGCTCTATATTTTTTTTTAAAAAGCTCAATATATATTATATATATATGTTTTAATCATCTTTGGTAAATTAAAATTTTAATCCCTTTTAATTGATAGATATCTTACTTTCGTCGTTGTAAAAACTATAATCGATATATATATAAATATATATATATATATATATATATATATATATATATATATATATATATATATATATATATATATATAAATGATGTAATCAACTTTAGTGTTTGTGAATTTAGAGTTTAGAATTTAATAATATTTAACTGGTATAAGTGTTGTCATTTCAAAATGTTCAGTAATACGCCCAGACCCTTTGTTTTTTTTTTTGTGTGTGTGTGTGTGGGGAGGGGGGGGGGTGTTGTTTTTGTTTTCTTTTTCTTTTTTTTTCTTGTTTCCTTTGTTTATATTTTTGTTTATCGTAAAGAAGAAGGGGGAGTGTGGAACTATGGTATTTGCTTCGTTCTCGAGTGATACCGAGTTTGACTATCCACCCCGATATGTGGCGATTTGTGGCGCTACCGTTTAAAGATCGTGGTTCAAATATAATAAATTCTCAAGGGGAATCTCTGATCATTTTGTTATTATTCACTCTTTGTCAAATAGTTCATCGCGACTTGACTCTCCCTATTGTTATGTACAGAGACTGAAAAAGCCCATTGCATCGTAACGAATATGAACATTTTTATACACTTACTTTGCAAGTAGAGGGTTAAATAGCATTCTGAGGCGATGTGTTAAATATTTTCTCGTTTATGTTACAGAGGAGCCAACTCAATAATGACTATTTTATAAAGTAAATTGATTGGGTACTATCCCTTGGTACTGATTTGTTGGGGTTTTTTTTTAAAAACTTAAACTAAAGGCAAATCCTAAATACATTTTATACATAATTTTGTTCGGGTAAATGAGCTTTTAAAAATAGTACTAAGTTTTTAGAAATACAACAATTTTTTTTTCAAATTTCTCGATGTACAGAACAAATCTGACCGAAAAAAAGGCCATTGCATCGAAAATAATGTGAGGTTTTCGTACACTTTGTACGGAAAATTGTTAGTAACATTCTGAGGAAATTTTCTAGTTTGATACAGGGGAGCTAACTCAATAATGTTAATAATTGTACTAAGTAAATTTAAAGAATATTATCCCTTGGAATTGAATTCTCAATCTATATTATAAAATTTAATATATTATCATATATTTCTTTGCTCGACTCAAATTATTATGTTTAAAATGTAAAAAGAAATTTACTAAATATTACAATGTATATCAAGGAGCACATATTTAATAATAATAATAATAATAGATCTTTATTGTCCATAAATATGGCAATTTGTCATTTAGTTACACTTGTTATAATGTTAAACGATAACTAAGATTGAACAGATATTTCACTCCTACTTATTTTCTCTCTCTCTCCCTCTCTCTCTCTCTCTCTCTCTCTCTCTCTCTCTCTCTCTCTCTCTCTCTCTCTCTCTCTTTCTTTCTTTCACACGTGCGATATACACAACATAAACATATTCATTTCGTTTTCAATTTGTTACGATTGTGGCAATTCGACACCAAAAATTATCATCATTATCAATTGGTCAGTTAATCTTACATTAAATAAATTAATCAGTTAATCAGTCAACGAATCAATCCTTGGTTTTTCTGTACCATATGAAATATTCAAAATTTTTATTGCTGATGGAACGAACGTTGATTTATACTTGTTAGTTCTACATTTAATCTAGATTTAATTTAGATTTGAAGATCTGATAAAGAAGGCAATTATGAGTTAACATTGTTTTAATGGACAATATTTTGCATTGTTTTGATGGTAATTCCAATACAACAATGAGAGAGAAACAATTTATGTAAAGAGACATGCAAATAAGTACATGTCGATGTATACCATAACAATTTAACAATTTTGATTTTGGCAATTCATTTCTTTTTCTTGCTATCGGGAGATAAGCTTCACTTAATAAAATTTAATACGCATTATTATTATTATTATTATTATTATTATTATTATTATTATTATTATTATTATTATTATTATTATTATTATTATTATTATTATTATTATTATTATTATTATTATATTATTATTATTATTATTTATTATTTATTATTATTATTATTATTATTATTATTATTATTATTATTATTATTATTATTGATTATTATTATATTATTATTATTATTATTATTATTATTATTATTATTATTATATTATATATCATTATTATTATTATAATGATTATTATTATTATTAATTTTATTATTATTATTGCTGTTGTTGTTGTAGTTGTTGTTGTTTTTGTTGTTGCTGTTGTTCTTGTTGATGTTATTATTCTTGTTGTTGTTCTTGTTTTTGTTGTTATTATTATTATTATTATTATTATTATTATTATTATTATTATTATTATTATTATTATTATCATTATTACTGTAGTAGTAGTAGTAGTAGTAGTAGTAGTAGTAGTAGTAGTAGTAGTAGTAGTAGTAGTAGTAGTAGTAGTAGTATCATTATTATTATTATTATTATTATTATTATTATTATTATTATTATTATTATTATTATTATTATTATTATTATTATTATTATTATTATCATTATTATTTTAATCATGATTATAATTATTATTGTTATAATCATCTTCATCACTATTGAGACAAAGATTTAAAAAAACAAAAGCAAAAGCCGACGAGATTGATGACGTAATATCAAATATGACCAATCATGTCTAGCTAGTCTTATGGCATGGCTAACCTCTTGTTTGCAACCAACTGTTTCTAAACGTCTACAGGCTACAGGTTGATTGAAAAGTAACTCATTATTTTAAAATACTTATAATTTATTCAAAAGTTGTGATATTTTTCTCAACTTTTTTGTGTATGTTCTTTGCTGCATGGCAATTATTTTAGATGTACTCGTTATCTTTTTAGGTCTGTTAATTTGTTTGTTTGTCTTATTTTGTGTATGGACTTATATCGATGTCCTCCTTGTCTTTTTAGGTCTGTTAATTTTTCTATGGTCTTTGATGTATGGCAAGATCGGGTGATTTAAAGCGATCGATATTTGAATGTTGAGTTTTCTGGCCAAATTTTTTAATACGAAATTTTCCAGAGTGCGACATTTTTCTGGTGTGTTATATATGTGTGTTTTAAAGTAAGCCTTGTTTGAGGTGAGAGTTTTGTGGCCGAATTATTTTTTTTTTTAGAAACTTTAACTTTATAGAAAATCACATTATGATATGAATGGAAAGGGTAGCGGAAGACGGGCGATGTGGGCTGCGGTGGGATCGGGAAGTGGTTGGTGAGGGGGTGGGGGGGGGGGGGGGGGATATAAAAAACTATACCTGGAAAGATCGGGGAATTGTCGCTTTCAATTTCCTAGGGTCATTAAGGCCGAGGGCTAGCAAATAATAATATAATGAATAGTGTTACTATCATAATACTATCATACCATAACTTTGACGATAGAAGTATTACAGTGCTAGGGGTTATCCCAGATTGTTCTTCATTGGATGAGTCGGTTTAATCTTGTGTCAAACTAAATCTATTTCTTTGAGTAAGATAGAAGTTTATGAGTGAGTGGTAAGTTCGAATTTTCTTATCACATCCTTTTCATACATTTGCCCTTTAAAAATTTTTTTTTTTTTTTGTTCTTGTCTTTGTTTTTTTGTATCCTTTTATTTTTCTTTTTTTTTTCCTTTGTTTTTTTGTTAGTGTTTCTTTATTTTGTTTTGGTGTGTTTTTGTTTTTTTTTTTTTGGGGGGGGGGGGAGTTCACTTTTTTGTTTGTTTTGAGGCTTGTTTTTGTTTTGTTTTTTTTTTGTTTTGTTTTTATTGTTTTGTTAAGTTGTATTCTTTTTTTCAATTTTTGCATTGGCCTTTGTGGCTTTTATATATTTATGACGAGGAAATCCCTTACATCTTTGATGAAAGTCTAATCACTAAGAATGAAATACTGGGTGGGGCTCCTGACCTCCCATAGCGGGCAGGGGGGTACATACTCTGTCTTCTATCCCCTTATATCTGTTTTCCAACATGCTTTCTGTCTTTGTCTTGGAATGAGATTACTTGGTTTTGTCCTGGTCCTGGTCAGAGTCCCTGCTGGGAGGGAAACAGGAAACAGTTAAATGCATAGTTATTGTTTTGGGAGATGATATTTTTTTCTTTGTAAATCATCTCTCTGTTATGTATTATTATATTTGTTATGTTTAATGTATAATGTAAGCATTTGAGTGTATTCTTCTTTGTTGGATTTTGTGCTTTTGTCCGCATGAGACTAATAGGTGATCTCAAACTAAGTACATTGATGGTGTGCTCTTGGAATCTACATCTGACCCCTATTTGTTCCCAGTTCCCTTTGTCTTACTTTCTCTTGGGTGCATTAATTGTAATTCTAGAACGTTTTACTATCCCATTTTCTTCCTTTTTACTGGCGCTGATGTAGCCTAAATGTGTTGCAAGCGCCGTAAAATCATTAAAAACAAAACAAAACAAGAATGAAATAGAGGGAAGGAGAGAGAGAGAGAGAGAGAGAGAGAGAGAGAGAGAGAGGAGAGAGAGTTTTAGAGAGAGAGAGAGAGAGAGAGAGAGAGGAATATTGGTATTTATGTTATGCGTTTAGGTAAAATACCCCAACATCTACCAGCCGGATATAACGTTACCAAGCCACAAAACTATATGTGTAACCCTAAACGGTTGATTGATATTATTTATTGAGAACTAATCATTAAATGGCTGTCTAAAAGCAATAACAGATAGCTGAATGACGTTAGTTTTGTTCCATCTATAACTATCTAGAACGAAGTTGAAGTCAGCCTTTGTTTTTGCTTTTGTTTGTATTTGTGTGTGTTTTTTTGTTTTGTTTTTGTTTTTTTGCCATCCATGCATATGAATAATTCTCACTAATTTGTATTAACCCTCTCCTTACCAACCACATTAAAATTGTCACAATCGTTACGATCAATCGACATATATCTCATTCTGTTTCTTTTGTACATCACAAATATAAAGAATTTTGTTTTGTTACAGCTGTGAAAACTGGACACTGTGTCGTAGATCTCATTTTGCTGAACAATAATATGTATAGAATGCTTTTCTGTTTGAGTAAGCATTATCTATTTTTGTGTTGGGTTGGTGGGAAGTTTTGAGGAAAGTTCTGAAACTGGCTGGTAAGGAGAGAGTTAACCGCAGACTATAAACGGTTAAAGTTTTGTGTGTTGGTCCGTTATATTTCCGGATGGCAATGTTGTGGGTAAATTCATTATAATAATATGGGTTATTAGGGCAGGCCTTCCGAAAGTTCCTCGTGCTAAGGGCTCCGTCAGACCTACAAATCTGTACACGTCGGTATACTAGACAGTGTGTAAGCTCGATGTTACGGGAGCATTGACCGGCCTTGTATTGACAGACAGACAGACTCACGGTTGAAGTTTTGAAAAGTTCAAATGATCTTTTTAACAACTAATAATTACACGAAAACAAAATTGCAATATCGTACCTGTACAATGCTCCATTACAGATAAACCAAATTCATAAAATCCAAGCACAGAATGATTAAAAACACTCAAAACTCAGTTTATAATTGCAAATGTTCAACACTTTTGATTATAAAACAAAAGTAATGGAAATGATGTTGAATATCTGTAGAATGTAGTTATATACATTTTATGGTGTTAGATTGGGGCAATTTTGAGACATCACTTCACCTGTACGTCAAAGTTGTGGATTTTGAGAGAGGTAAAAGTGAAATCCAATCACAGCACGTCTTATTATAAAATTTTAAATAAACGAGAAAAAAGTCAAATGTACTGCAATTGTATTTATTCCAGGATCAACGAATGATTCAATTAATTTTTTTAAATAAAAGGGTATTCATTTAAAGACAATCAAAACCTCAAAGAAAATCATAAAGAGTAATAATTTTCATAACATTTTTTTGAGAGATATGCATGTCCTTTACTCATTTTTCTTTTCTTGAACGGCGGAATTTGAACTTTCAAATGAAAGATTAGGATCTTAGTCACCTCATAAAGTATTGTTTCTTGCTCAGAGTTTTTTCACAGAATCAAAGGAATCAATCCCTGTATCACATTTCTTTAAATTTTATATTAGTGAAACACATTTCTCACATATTAAGATATTGAAATACAAAAGAATTTCACTTTTAGAGTCAAGTATTGAAAACGTTGAGAGTCTTTTAATCCTCTCAGCACGGCCCTGTACTCTTCCACAACAAATTTGACACATTTAATTTCATTTGTACTGGTGTGATGACCGTCTTCAGAGTGTTTCTCCATAACCTGAACAAAACAAATAAGTAAATAAATAAATAAGTAAGTTTAAGAACTATTAAAAATATCATCTTAAATTCAATTAAATCAAATGAAATAAATGGATCTTATCATCACTATCTAGTTTTATCACTGGATTTCTAAAATATCATTTAAATGTTTTCTTTGTTGTTGGTGATAAAAATAATTATTGGGATTCCTTCTATTCTTAAATCCCTCTAGCTACATAATAAAAGTATATATCATATCAAATATAATTTCATCTACTTTTCTCGGATACCTCACACTTACTGGTAAAAACGGTTGGTTTGATTTTTTTACTTTTTAAATAT
>NC_088371.1:29502162-29527162 GCF_034508935.2 Berghia stephanieae
TTAGTCCCGAAAAGTAGGAAGGGGCAGTACCTTCAAGACAACGATACATTAAAACACAAACTTTGAATATAATATTGGCCAGAAAATTCGTCATTTAAAAATCGATTGATTAAAATTACTCTCATCTTATCAAAAAACCCAAAACCTAGGACTTTACTCAAGGTCCAAGTTTGGAAGGTTGTAACAGGATAAAAGTAGTTCTTCCCAGCCATTAGGTCCACGGAGCCGGCGTTTATACGGTTTCTATAACGTGAGACGGACAACAGCATTTGCTTGCTACCCTTTGGATAGGACATGACTATAGCAAAGTACTTTCCGCCAGATCTAAGTGACTCAACTACCCAATCACCCCTGGGTGGACAACGGGGGGGGGGGGGGGGGTAGGAGGTTAGAAAAAATTTCGACTGCATCCTGGATGTCCAGGTCAGACGCAGAAGGGGGCAATGGGTTGGCCATACCCTGCACAAAGAACCCTGTAATATAACCAAGCAGGTTCTCGAATGGAACCCACAGGGCAAGAGGAAAGGGGGTCGTCCAAAACAGACTTGGGGGAGAAGCCTTCACCAAGATTTGTGCGTCTCCAATCTTACTTGGAGTGAGGCAAATGTCTGTGCCAAGGACAGAAGAAGATGGAAGGGTGCTGTTGAGGCCCTATGCTCCGCCAGGAGCCAAGAGGCATAAGTTAAGTAAGTCTGAATGGATTTTGGTCCCTTTGCGTGTGAAACTAGTGCTCTACCAACTGATCTATTGGGACCCCCATTGACAGGATAAAGGTCATTTTAATCCATCGATATTTGAAGGACTTGATGTGTTTGGGTTTTTTGTGTGTTTTTTCTGGGGGAGGGGGGGTTCTTTTCTTTTTTTGTTGTTTAAAGTATTATGACAGAATATAAATTGGGGAAAATCGCCAAAGGAAAAATGTGCATGTCCCATTTTATGAACAAGGAGATCCCGGAATCGTCCAATCAATGGTCGTCATTTATCTACACACGTGTACTTTGAGGATGAGGCTTGAGGGCAGAACCCCCCTCCCATGGGATAGCAATACAATAAAGAAGTCCTTCAGAGACCTACGACGCCTGGAGCTAAAGTTTATTCAGGCATCTGTAACGATCTGAAGGCGAGTCCCATTACCAAAAGACCGGAAGGACACAGATAGATTAGTTGGTAGATTGATTGATTGATTGATTGATTGATGGATAGATAGATAGATAGATAGACGGATAGATAGATAGATAGATAGATAGATAGATAGATAGATTGATTGATTGATTGATTGATTGATTGATTGATGGGTAGATTGATAGGTAGATAGATAGATAGATAGATAGATATTATTTTAATATTTACCACAATGTTGGAGTCAGTCTACATCGATGTTTCAGGCCTTTTCAGCCATCGTCAGGACTGTGTGTTACAAACCAAACTCATGTAACACACAGTCCTGACGATGGCTAAAAGGCCTGAAACATCGTTGTAGACTGACTCCAACATTGTGGTAAATATTAAAATAATATTTCTCTCCATTGCTACATGTCGAGCACTATTCTTACCATATTTGTATCCAACACGATTCAATAGATAGATAGATAAATAGATAGATAGATAGATAGATAGATAATGATTAAGAAGTAAATAGATTGAGAGTAAGATATATGTGTAGATAGACATATAGATAGACTGGTAGATAGATAGATCGATAGATAAGGTTTGAGAAGTGATAGATAGATAGACAGATAGATACATCTTTATATATATGATATATATATATATATATATATATATATATATATATATATGTATGTATATATATATATATATATATATATATATATATATATATATGATATATATATATATTCGTATTTTTCTGCGCTCTTGGTCCATAATATGACCTCAATTTTGCTTCTACCTTATCGAGACAGTACAGTCGAGCAAATTATACTAACGAAAGAGTGAAAAGGGAGAGGCTTCGAATAGGAACAAAACAGACAATGGTCATTTCGGGTACAAACCCATCGTCAGATCATTGAGTACAATCGATACAAGTTATTATGCATTTTATTTTATTTGTTTTCCACGTTAATTTGTGTATTGTTGTGCTGACGATGGGTTTGTACCTGAAACGTCCCTGTCTGTTTTTGTTCCCATACGAACCCTCTCCATTTTAACTCTTTCGTTAGTATTTTTACGATCACGGGCTTCAGGCAGCCCCTACAGTTTTCTAGTCGAGCAGATTGCATTCTAAGTAGCCTCATGGAGCCTGATTTATCCCAGTTTCTTAAGCGTGAAACGGACAATAGCAATTGTTGCTTTCTACCCTTTAATCCATCGCAAAGTACTTTCAGCCAGATCTATCAGACCCAGCTACCCAATTACCGCTGGGTGGACAGGGGGGTCAGAAAATATTTCGACTGCACCCGGGATCGATTTCGGTCCCTTTGCGTGTGAAGTGGGTGCTTTACCAACTGAACAATTGGACCCCCAGGGTAATATATATGGATGGATATTCCGTGACAAGTTGAAGCGCAAATCTACTCGCGTGTTTGACTATTTAAAGAAGGATTAATATTATCTTATTTTCACACCCTATTTCTACGCCCTACAGCGCCTACACGATTCGCAGTGTTGCTTCTTCGGGGCCAAAATGTAAATCATTTAAGTCCTAGAGTTTTGCCTTGTCCAAATCATCGCTAAAGGGCTTAGAGAAAATATTTTGATAATGGATAGATGGATGGATAGATATATAAATAGATAGATAGATAGATAGGTTATATACATATAGCTAGGTAGATGGGTAAATAGATATTAATTAATTAATTAACTTATTGATAAAGACCCACTTAGACAGGCTGATAGAGAGCAAGGGAGATAGATAAACAGAAGTAAACTTAAGCTCTTAAACATGAGCTTTTATATAGAGCAATATCCACTAGAGGTGCTCAAAGCGCTTTACAAAGGGCCCTAGCCAACAGCTACACATAACATGTAAAACGAGATATAACGCCTGTTAGGCGATATTACAATCTGTTCGGACAGAGACAACGCTAATAACGACCAAGTACTCATTTTACACCTGAGTACGGTGAGTGAATATGAGTAAAGAGCTTTTTCCAAGGACTCAACTATGCGTCGTGCGATGCTTGAACCCAGGACCTTCCGATCCGAAAGCGAGTGCCATATCACCAGACCACATAGCCGCACACAAGAAAGATTGAACAACAGATAGACAGACAGATAGACATAAGAGATAGGCAAACTGGCAGACTGGCAGGCCGACATGATAGAGAGGCTACTAGACAGATAACAAGAGAGATATATACGCTGAGATAGAAAGATAGAACAATTGGCTGACACATAGACATAATAGACAGGCAGATTGGCAGGCGGTCAAAGCAAGGGAAATAGATATAAGCAGAGATCGAAAGACAGACAGATATGACAAATAGGTACACTGACGGACAGGTGGCAAAAGACATAGATAAGCAGATGTAGAAAGATAGAACCACAGACAGACAAATAGACAAACTGGCATTTCATGACAAACAGGCAGACTGGAAGGCAGTCAAATCAAGGGAAATAGATAATCAGAAATAGAAAGATAGACAAACAGGCAGACAGACAGACAGACAGACAGACAGACAGACAGAGGTGACGGATAGACAGGCTGACAGAAAGATAGCAATAGAGATAGATAAGCAGATATAGAAAGCTAGACAGACAGGCAGACAGACAAACAGACAAGCAGATTGACAGAGATGACAGATAGGCAGACTGACATACAGATAGCAAGAGAGATAGATAATCAGAGATAGAAAGAGAGACAGAAAGGCAGGCAGACAGACAGACATATAGCAAGATAGATAGATAAGCAGAATTAGAAAGATAGACCGATGCAGACAGACAGACAGATAGATAGCAATAGAGATAGATAAGCAGAAATAGAATGATAGACAGACAGACAGACAGATAGCAAGAGAGATAGATAAGCAGAATTAGAAAGACAAACATACAGGCAGACAGACAGACAGATAGCAAGAGAGATAGATAAGCAGAATTAGAAAGACAAACATACAGGCAGACAGACAGACAGATAGCAAGAGAGATAGATAAGCAGAGAGAGAGAAAGAAAAGACAGAACGACGGAGTAAGGGTGGAGTCTATCTATCAGACTTCTTTATCACGCTTGATCATCGGTGATCTGCCTTTTGGAGTAAATGAGTGGAAGCGATATCGATGTTATTTATTTCCTATTTACAAGGACTCTCGTTCTATGCTAGAAGTAGAAGCGATTGATCGAACCAATGAAATTGATTAATCGATTTTTTTATTCGTTGCTGGAAATTGGGATCGATACTCGTAATAAATACGTCGACTATTTGCTCGACGAGTAATTAAATAAAATCTTTCCATTTGGATATAAATTGAAGTCGGGTAAGTTCTCAGTTTATTTATTTATTTATTTATTTATTTATTTATTTATTTATTTATTTATTTATTTATTTATCTATTTATTTAATTATTTATTTATATATTTATTTATTTTAATTATTTACCAAATTCCTAAATACAGAATATTTCGTCAGTCATCTCAAAATGGTATGATGTCGCTATTTACCCAATGCATATAAAGGAATAAATGGAAATAAATCGGCATCCCTCATAAATCAAAAAGGAAAAAAAATTAAATAAATTCCCATTTTTCATCCAATAGGGGAAATGTGTCTCTAGAGTCTATTCCAAGGGAAGACTAGCAGCAGTCAGCCGCAGTGCAGCACCGCAAATTGAGCTAGGGCGAGGTGATTTGCTCAAGGCCACACAGCGCAGAGACGGGTATTCGAACTCGGTACCTTACGGGTACAAAGCAAAGACCGTACCGCTGAGTCATGCTGTCCCCTCATCTCTTTGTAATTGTTTGTTGACACATCAGCCATTTTAATGATTAGTTTACTATCAATCACACCATTATAATATTATAAATGTTTAAGGTTACACAAATATAATTTTGTGTGTCGGTACGTTATATCCGGCTGGCTGATGTTGTGAGTATGCTGCCGAAACGCATGGCACAAAATTAAATGCGTGTCCTTTTTTTTTTTTTCCTTCAGTTTCAATAAAAGAGACATTATTTACAATGTGCGGTCCCGATAACTCAGTTGGTAGAGTACTCGCTTCACACGCAAAGGGACCGAGATGGCTCCAGGGTGCAGTCGAGATTTTTTTTTTCTGACACCCCCGTCCACCCAGACGTGAATGGGTAGCTGATGGGCCTGTTAGATCTGGCGGAAAGTACTTTGCGATAGACTAGCGTCCAATCCGAAGGATAGCAAGCAATTGCTATTGTCCGTTTCACGCTATATAAACCGGGATAAACTCCGGCTCCATTGGCCCAATGGCTTTGAGAGACTACTTATTTACAAATTAACGAACCAGAGGTTTAAATAAATATAGAAATACAAAGTCAATACGATTAATGGAAGTCTGTGTAGTAGAGGTATTAAACGTAGCATGCGGCTACAATGTGGTCTTATGGTATGACATTCGCCTTCGGGTCGGAAGGTCCTGAGTTGAAAGTACCAAAAGAAAAAATAATCTCAATAACACTGTTAAAGGTGCTAACTCTTAAACCAAAGCAAACGTTTTTGCCGGTCGGATAACCGACGTTGTTATAGGCACATTGGTGTATTTGAAATGCTATCAAACCAACGCGAAATATTATCCATTTCACCAATGTTAAATCGAGCCCATGGTTATGGCATTCGAGTATGCAAAACGAAGTGAGCTTTTATATATCGCAATATCCAATGAGTGTGATCAACGCGCTTTACAAGGGGTCCGTAGTCAACAGCAACACTTAACTTGTAGGACGAGACTTAACGCCGATATTACATTTTATTTCGGACAGAGACAACTCTGTTAACAGCCAAATACTAATTTTACACCTGAGTACGGTGATAGAATGTGAGTAAAGAGCCTTTTCCAAGGACTAAACTATGCGCCGCTTGGTATTTGAACTCAAGACCTTCAGATCTGAAGACGCGTGTCATATTATATAGCCGCATGTAAAATGTGGCACAAAACAACTTTTTCAACAAGCTTTATTTAATTCAAGATTCCTCTGTAGCTCTGTTGTTATAGACTTAAATTCTTAGTTCTAACAATAATTCTATCAGAAAATGTTTTTTTTTTTTTTTTTTTTCAAATTATGCCCTTCCGTCACGATACCATAAGATAGATATTCCACAAAGGAATTTAGATAATTTATCAATGTCAACAGGAATCACCCATATTGTCCAAGTGAGCAAATTGTGTGTGTGTGTGTGTGGGGGGGGGGGGGTAATAATCTTGTCCAAGAAAAAAAAAACGAAAGAGCCTGAAGCGGGGATCGAACCCGGGACCTTCCGGGTCACAGTGCGATGCCTTAACCACTCGGCCACTTCGCCCACTGCCCCCCCCCCCCCCCCCACCTCCTTTCCGTATTCTATCAGACCTTCAATAAATATTATGCGCAGCTTGACTTGATAAAAATCATTGTGTTTACACACTAAAGTCAGCACACGACAGTAACTTATCTACAGTAGACAACAAATATCTTTTCTCATGTAGATTTTTTGTTTGGACAGAAAAGCCTAGATAACGAAGGCATTACCGTTCCTAATGATGACCTAATCGCATTCCTTTACATCTGTTTGTTGCCTTGCTGTCGTATTCGGACAAACAACAACATCACCAAAAGCTTTATGTACATTTATATCGCGCATTTTCGCGAATTAATCAAGCTAAATGCGCATCATAATGTTGATGTTAACAACTTGAAATGAAGTGAGCAGGAAAGTGCCAGAAGATAATAGAGAATACAAATTTCGCGGCGGCGATGGGGGTTCGAACCCGCGACCTTACTAGTACGACAACTCCGCCTGGCCGGGGAGAGAGTGACTCTACCTTATGAGCTATCCGCGATCCCAAAAAAGATCGTCTCTAACCCTGGTCTTTTATTAGAGCCTTCTCTTCCTGACTTCATGTTTTATTTGTTCCCCAAACATGTCATATTGCATCTCATTTTCCATTCCATGGAGAACCAGTCGTCTGTTAGGCGTTCTTTTGGTGCTAAAAAAAATATAGCGCAATATCCACTAAACTTGCTCAAAGCGCCCTGGCCAACAGCAACATTTAACGTATAGGACGGGACATGACGCCTGTTCCACTTCCACTCACTTATCTGATGTGACTGACCATCCGAAAACAGTAAAGTCATAACCAATTAACTGTCGTCCTCTGGAATAATATCTATTTAAAACTTAAACCAGAAAACTCGTCCTTCAAGTATCGATCGATTTCAATGACCTTCATCTTTCAAAAAACACTCTCAATCCTGGGAATTTAATTAACCAAGACTTCTCGAAGTCCAAGATTTGAGAGTTTTTGCCAAGATGAGGGTTATTGAAATCGGTCGATATTTGAAGGACGTGTCACATTTATGATAAGGTTGTGTTTTATCTTTGTAAGACGTGATAATGCGTGATAAAATAAATAACCAAAATATGAGGAGGCTATTTTATTATTATTATTATTATTATTATTATTATTATTATTATTATTATTATTATTATTATTATTATTATTATTATTATTATTATTATTATTATTATTATTATTATTATTATTATTATTATTATTATTATTATTATTATTTATTATCAAAATATTACTGTTGCTAGTATAATTATTTGTTGTGGCAGTATCATCACAGCAACATCACTATTACTACTACTACTAATTACTACTACTACTACTACTACTACTACTACTACTACTACTACTACTACTACTACTACTACTACTATTACATCAACAACTACTAATACTATTACTACTACCATTACTACCACGACTGTTACTACTACTACTAATGACACCACTACTACTGCTATTATTAATACCATTACTATCATTATCGCCTTCACCGATCAGAATCATTATCATGATCATAAAACCCATAAGCATAAATTCAATCGTTCTTAAAAGTGTCTGCATAATTAACGAGTTGACTGATCTCCATAAGCTTTTCGACCAGGCCAATCTTTCCAGGAGACTGGCTACTTTCATTCAGCCCAACCCAAGCCTTCTATAGACCGCTCTCATTTTCAATGTTTGTATTGTTGTTTCTTTTCTTCCTCCACGTTTTAAGCCTTCGTGGAAATGGACAAAAGCCTTTTACGCCTCAAGCCTTTCATAATGTTTGTTTTCAAAGAAAGTGACATGGATCGTATCATGATATTTGACCTCGCAGTTAACGACACGGTACAAAAATAATAATAATGAGAATGATAAGCATAATATTGGAACATTGAGTAGAACAGATCACTCCACTTAATCGCCCAACTTTGGCAATTTGGGTGATTGTGCCGATTAAGCAAAATATGCGTTTATGCGTTGCAGTTTGTTTGTTTTTGATTGTTTGTTTGTTTTTTGTTTTTGTTATTTGTTGATTTTTACATTTTGTTATTCGTCGTTTTGTGTGTGTGTGTGTGTGTGTGGGGGGGGGGGGGGGTTCAATATTATGTGGTTAAGTACAATGAATACCTACTATTAGTACTATTTCTGACTGGCTAAGAAGCCAACATAAATTTTATATGAAGATATGCAATTATTTATTAGAGTATTTTAAAAAAATATAAAAAATTGAGATTATATATAGCGCAATATCCACTAAACGTGTTCAAAGCGCTTTACAATTCCTGGCCAACAGCAACACTTAACATCCAGGACGGGATATGACGCCTATTAGGCGATATTACAATATTTTTCAGAGATAACGCTATTAACGGCCAGATACTCATATTACACCTGAGTACGGTGAGAGAATGTGTATGAGTAAAGTGCCTTTTCCAAGGACTCAACTATGCTCCGGCAAGGCTCGAACCCTTGACCTTCCGATCCGGAAGCGAGTATCATACCACAAGACCACATAGCCGCACGATAACTCATCACCGATTCGGGATTCCGATTGCTCGTTCGTAAAGCGTTCGCTTCACACGCAAAGGGACGGAGATCGTTCCCTCGTGAAGTCGAGATATTTTTTTTTCTGACCTCTCCCCCCCCCCACCCCCCTCCCCACCCCCGTCTACCCCCAGCAGTGTTTGGGTCTGTTTAGATCTGGTGGAAAGTACTTCGCTAGAGATTAGCGACCTATCTGAAGGATACCAAGCACACTATAGAAACGGGGATAAATTCCGGCTCCATTGGCCTAAAATGGCGATGAAGATCACCAATCTGGCAGTCGAAACATAAAAATACCATTCATTCTATAGATGAAACGAAATTGGCGTCACTCAGCTCTCACTAATTATATCAATCAGACTATAAAAGTTTAAAGTTTCACATAGTTTTGTGTGTCAGTACCTTACATCCGCCGATAAACATAGGCATAGGGATATTGTTTTGTTTTTTTAAATCACTAACTAAATAAATAAATAAATTGTTTTTTAAACCTTAAATAATATATATATATATGTTTTAATGTAATCAATAGATGGAATAAACAGGCATGTCCATTCAATATATTGACCGGCCATTTTCTCTCTCTCACTCTTCACGCCTTCTACCAACTGACACCGTTTTCTTCTTCTTGTTATTGTTATTATTAGAAAAAGTTAATCTCTCTTTACATTTTATGTCCTATAATTTGTATGCATAGTGAAAAGACTAATGGCTGCCTCGTTGTATTTATTTTACTTTCCTAAACAGGATACTAGAAACTGGCTATCCCCTATGTTGAAATAGCAAAAACTCAATGCTCTATTTTGTTTCTGTTTTCACCTCCTATTTATTTTATTTTCATTCGACGGTGCCGTTAACATTTTTTTTTTATATTATAAGTTTTACTGTCACCAACATAAGCCTGGAAATCATTCCTTACTCTATGCTGAGGTTGAAACAGTACACACCGCTTAGTTGCACATCGGATAGTTTGCCCACTCGCTTATTTCTAATTCACCGTCCTACGACGGTTTTGTGTCAGGGTGTGGATAATATGAGTTCTTGTTTTGTTTTTGTTTTGTTTGTTTTTTCTTTTGTTGTTGTTGTTGACTTGTTTTGCTTTTGTTTTGTTTTGTTGTATTTTTTTGTTTATTTTTTCCTTTGATTTGATTTTTTTTTGTCCCTTTTGCTTTTCTTTATTTAAAAAAATATTTCTTTGATTTTTATTTTCTAAAAATATTTTTTCTTTCTTTATATTTTTTTTGTTAGTCTTATTCTGTGTTGTATTATAAATATGATCGTGTTCTGACTTTTATACATTCTGATCTCATGACATATGAAAAACAGTTTCAGCCAGCATGAAGAATAAAAAGTACCAATTTTCTTTGTTTAGAACCACGCTGCTCTCCGTTGCTGGGCGACGTGACATCAGAATCCAAATAAAATGTAAAATGTCATATCTTTGATGATTTAAACTTTGAAGTCAAATTTCGTCATCTGGTTAGCAGGCCTTCAGAGCCATGGGGCCCATCGAGTCGGAATTATTTCCCGGTTTCTAGAGCGTGAAACGGACAATAGCAAGTGCGTGCTATTCTTTGGATAGGACGCTAGTCTATCTTAAAGTACTTTCCGTCAGATCTAACAGACCCAGCAAACCAATAATTGCTGGGGTGGACAGAGAAGGGGGGGGGGGCAGAAAAAATGTCGACTGGGAACGATCTGGGTCACTTTGCATTTGAAGAGAATGCTCTATCAACTGAGCTATCGGGCACCTCATCTAATTAGACCCAAATTAAACCGGATTGAGACCGTTGGTAATACAATATATCTATTTTATTTATTTATTTATTTATTTCTGCGCCAGATACAACGCTGTTAACGGCCAGGTATTCATCTACCACCTGATCTAGTACGATGAGAAAACGTGAGTAAAAATCCTTTTTCCAAGGACTCAACTATGTGCCGCTCCGAGCTGGAATCGAACCCTGGACGTTCCAGTCCAAAGGCGAGTGTCATACTACAAGACCACATATCCGGATTTGGAGATAAACCGTTTTAAGACTGTGACTTAGAAATAAGCGAGTGGGCAACCATCCGATGTGCAACTAAGCGGCGTGTACTGTTTCAACTTGAAGGAATGAGTGATTTTCAGACTTTTGTTGGTGAAAGTAAAACTTATAATATAAAAGTTAACGACACTGTCAAAATAAATAAATAAATAAATAAATAAATAAATAAATAAATAAATAAATAAATAAATAAAGCAGAAACAAAATGGTTTACATGGTTTCCCTGACCAACAGCAACACATGACATGTAGGACGAAAACTGGCGCCTGTTAGGAGATATTAATTTTTTTTTCCGACAGAGACAACGCTGTTAGCATGCCAGGTACTCATTTTACACCCGAGTATGGTGAGAGAATGTGAGTAAAGTGCCATTCTAGTCAGAACTTAAACCAGTTTACTGCCATAATCTGGAAAAAATCGTATTTAAAAATTTGGCCAGAAAACTCGTCCCCTTCAAATATCGATCGATTTTAATGACCCTCATCTTGGTAAAATTTTCAATTCAACCATCTATCATTTAAGATTGACACATCAAACTTGTCTACAGTTTCCTCCCCTTTCTCCTCCTCTTCCTCCTCCTCCTCTTCATCCTACTCCTCCTGCTTCTCCTCATAAAACTCATCATAAACCACCTCCTCCTCTTCCTCCTCCTCCTCCTCCTCCTCCTCCTCCTCCTCCTCCTCCTCGTCATCCTCACCACCACCCCCACCTCCTCTTCCTCCTCCTCCTTTTCCTCCTCCTCCTCCTCCTCCTCCTCCTCCTCCTCCTCCTCGTCGTCGTCGTCGTCATCCTCACCACCACCCCCACCTCTTCCTCCTCCTCCTCCTCCTCCTCCTCCTCCTCCTCCTCCTCCTCCTCCTCCTACTCCTCCTGCTTCTCCTCATAAACCTCATCATAAACCTCCTCCTCCTCCTCCTTCGCCACATCCTCCTCATCCTCCTCACCTCTGCCTCCTCTTCTCCTCCCCTTCCTTTCCATCATCCTGCTCCTCCTCCTCCTCTTCCTCTTTCTTCTCCTATTCCTCCTTTTCTTCCTCTTACTTCTCCTCCTCCTCCTCTCCTCCGCCTCCTACTCTTCCTCTTCTTCCTTCTTCTTCTCATCACGTACTTCCTTTCCCTCCCTTTCCTTCCTCCTCCTCCTCCTCCTCCTCCTCCTCCTCCTCCTCCTCCTCCTCCTCCTCTTCCTCCTTTTCTTCACCCTCCTCCCTTGTACAACAATTTATAAAGCACATAACACACCCATTAATTGCCAAACATCAGAGAAGTTCAGTTCAATTCACAACCTCCTCAGGGTGCAGGTTGTAAAATTATTTATATCGTGATAAATCGCCACTAATATCAAGAGGCCTCTTTAATGGCGAATAGGAATTTATTTCAGTCATAATTTGGTTACCCATCGTATCAATACAGTATTCTGTCGAAACGAGGATGTATATCTTGAAGCTCGAAGATATAAATTAAATAATGAAAAGAAAATAGTAAATAGATGGAAGATTTACTGTTAGTCAGTTAAGTGTCGTACTCTGGAAAAACACATATTTAAAAATTTGGCCAGAAAACTCGTCCTTCAAATGTCGATTGATTAAAATGACTCTCGTCTTGGCAAAAGTTTTTGCCAAGATGAGAGTCAGTTAAATTGATCGATATTTGAAGGACGAGTTTTCTGGCCAAATTTTTAAATATGTGTTTTTCCAGAGTATGGCTATTTACTGTTTAATTAATGAAGCCTGGCGATTTAGACGTTTCGGGGGTTTCCTTTGCCAGCAAAAGATGGTGAATGAAACACTGAAGACGAATGAGAGATGAAAGGATGGCGTTGTTGATTAGATTGAAGCCTCCATTCCATTTTTATGTCCACACAGCAGTGATTGGGTAGCTGAGTCTGTTAGAGTCTGAGTCTGAGTTAGATATGTCGTCCTTTCCAAAAGGTAGCAATCAATTGTCATTGTCCATTTCAGGCTATAGAATGCGGGATAAACTCTTGTTGCATGGGTCTCATGAGGGATTTCTTTTTTCCCATTCTTTTTAACGATTGTTTTTTATTATGTCCAAAATGAGCATGGAGACAGCGAGGCTCAGTGGTATGGCCTTTGCTTCGTACCCGAAAGGTACCTTGATCGACTCCCCCGCTGTGCCGTGTGGCTTACTTTCTATAGATAATGTGCGCTTGGCTAAGAAGCTCACAACATTGCCATCCGGAACTATAACGGACCATCACTCAAGACTCCGTGTCACATTGAACGCTTATCGTCTGGTTAATACAGTTAAGTGAGAATTACTCGTAAACGCGGATGGCAAAAAAACAATAACAAAGACCTGAGTGACGTCAACTTCATTCTATCTATAGAGGAATTGAATGTGTACGCCATTTGGGTCCAATCTCGTTAAAACGGTTTTGAATGTGCCACGTCAAACCAGGTGTCCAGACTTTAGTTAGTTTAAAGGAAAAACGACCAGAATTGTGAGATTTCAATTATTGTCTCTTTAGAAACTCTGCCTGTTGTCTTTGATAAGATTTTATAGACAATTTAAGCCAAGTTTGTTTTTGGTTTGTTTGTTGTTGCTAATTTTTATTTGTATAATTGTTTGTTTTTTTGTTTTTTTGTTGAATGTCTTTTGTGTATGTATTTGCTTTTATTTATTTTTTTGGTTAAGTTTTTCTTAATTTTGGATTTAGAAATTATTTATTTATAATTTGATCTTGACTAAAAAACTCATTATTATCACCAAAATCCCCAATACCATTTTGATACAATGGGTTTCAAGTGACGTGCAATTATTTGCAGGTCTAATAACCCAATTCCTTTTTGAGCTCATTGTTGTAATGGCAATATCCACACACAAAAAAGAAAAATGACGCAAAATATTGTCCATTACAACAATGTTAAACTAGGCCCATAAGTGGCTTCGGGTATCAGACCTGCATATATGTACATGTCGGTTTCAAGTGTAATATTTTAAGGTTTTAAGGTTTTGGTCTTTGTTTCGTACCCAAAAGGTACCGGGTTCAATTACCCACATCGTTGTGCGGTCTTGAGCAAATCACCTCGCCCTTGTGCGGCTATGTGGTCTAGTGGTATGACACTCGCTTTCGGATCAGAAGGTCCTGGGTTCGAGCTTCGCTCGGCGCATAGTTGAGAAAAGACTCTTTACTCACATTCTCTCACCGTACTCAGGTGTAAAATGAGTACCTGGTTGATGACATCATGGTCTGTCGGAAAAAGTGTGTTATCGCCTAACAGGCGTCATGTCTCATTTTTAATGTTACGTGATGCCCCTTCTAAAGAGCTTTGGCCATGTTTAGTGGATATTGCGCTATATAAAAGCTCAATCTTTTTAGCTCACTTTGCGGTACTACGCTGCGGCTGACGCCTTGGTTATTCCAGTCTTCCCTAAGAACAGACTCTAAAGACACATTTCCCCTTGGAGATGATGAATAAATGAAATGTGTTATTATTTATTATTTATTTTATTATTAAACGCGAGTCCCGGTTGGAAAGAGTTAACCTGTGACAGGAGCTCAGTTCATTCCACAAGCCATTTCAATTTTTGGGTTGTAAAATTCACAGCATAGCAGATCAAATGTCAAACATTTTAAAAGTCGGAGCAAAGAAAACGAAACAATAAAACCTTCAGACCCTGAAATGTCTGACCTTGATTCGCTAAGATATTCCGAGACAATTTTTTAAAAATTTTCTTTGTCTCTTTAGAAAAATAATGCGTCTCCCATTTCGTTTCAGCTTCCTGAACGTATGATACATAACGTCATTTTTATAAGTAAATTAAAGCATAGCCTTGAACCAGTTAACTTCCGTGATTTGGAAAGACATGTATTGAAACGTATTGTGTTGTCTTTGTCCGAAAAATTGTAATAATATCGCCTAACGGGCGTCATGTCCCGTCCTACATGTTAAATGTTGCTGTTGACCAGGGACCCCTTGTAAATCGCTTTGAGCACATTTAGTGGATATTGCGCTATATAAAGCTTAATTTTAAGCTCAAATTCTATTTAAACGACGTTTACATATATGCAGGTCTGACATACTTATGTCCTTTAAAAGTTGAAACAAAGAAAACGAAACAATAAAACCTTCAGATCCTGAAATGTCTGACCTTGATTCCCTAACATATTCCAAAACAATTTTTAAAATATTTTCTTTGTCTCTTTAACAAAAAATGAATGCGTCTGCCTTTTTCTTTCAGCGTCCTGAACCTATCATAAATAACTTTATTTTTTATAAGTTAATTAAATCATGACTTCTGTTATCTATATATATATATATATATATATATATATATATATATATATATATATATATATATATATATATATATATATATATATATATGTATATGTATTTTGTGTTTACTTGAAAAAGGCCAAAGGCCGAAACGTTTGTTTTTGTGTTGTTCATTCATGAGTCATATTTACTCCCTTTATCTTTATCTATATTGTAATGGACAATATTTGGCGTCATTTTTTTAGATTTCCATGACAACAATGAGTCCATAGGGAATTGGGTTATCAGACCTGCAAATAAGTGCACATCCTATTGAAACGTTTGGCCAGATGAGGGTCGTTTTAATCGATCGATATTTGAAGGACGAGTTTTATGGCCAAATGTTTAAAAATGTATGTCTTTCCAGAGTTAGGGGTCCCAATAGCTCAGTTGGTAGAGCACTCGCTTCACACGAGATCGATCCCGAGTACAGTCGAGAGATTTTTTTTTTTCTCGTTCAAAATGTTAAGTGTTGAGTTGGTCAGGGAACCCTTGTAAAGCGCTTTGAGCACGTTTAGTGGATATTGCACAATAAAAAGCTCAAGTTTTGTTGTGTTTATTTTTGGTTTTTTGATTGTTTGTTTTAATTGTTTGGTTTTTTGGGGTGTTTTTTTGTGGGGGGGGGGGGTATTTTTTTAAATTATTATTTTGTTTTGTTCTTTTTTTTTTTTTACTTTCCAGAGTCGGCAGTTAACTGATTAATTACAATCAATAAAATACTCGTAGCACAAAGGCTTCAATTGCCGTCTATCGTTTTACACTAGTATTTTGTCGGGGTGAACTTCGTGCTAGAAATTGAAGTTATAGCCATAAAGATTAGAAGTCTTTCAGAGCCATTAGACCAGACCTGCCAATGCTACGAAAAATTCGTAGAATTACGAAATTTTTGGCTCCAGCTTGAGAATTGCATAAACCTTTTTGATTCAATAAATCTTGTTGGTGAAAAGGAGAGTTTTGTTGCTTAGAAAATGTATTTAATTTAGGACTTTGGAGCATATTTTGATTATGCTCGGTGTGACGAACGATTTTCTTTCGCTGCGTGATTTCTTTATCATTCGTCAGCGTCTCATTCAAAACCACTTCAAACTTAGTGGACAATATATATTTGCCAAGGCAGATTAACACCTCGAGTTAAAATACTCAAAACATGGACAGTCTTTTCTCCAATAAAGCTCTAAATTTTGCTAACGGAAAATTTGGTCAATAGGTGGAAAACCTTCCCATTGTATAACGGAACATTCACTGTCAGCTTAAGGCTTATTTACCTGTTCAAATTGGCTGCCCATTGTATTCATATTGTAAGAGAGTAAGCCTATGCAAAAGGTTATCTAAGAAATTTGGTGCAAAACTGTCAATTATATATATCAGCAAATGGGTTTAGTGAGTACATAGTGCAGGCATATCAGTTAAGCTTGGTCAGTGCATGACACGTGTGGGCAGTTTTATGTCCAAGCTATTTGAGACGCATGACACGTGTGCGCAGTTTTATGTCCAGGTTACTTGAGACCGTTTGTGTCAAAGTTACTGGACAGGTTATCATGTTGAGTACTATTTAATCAATCATTCTTAAATTGGTTTAGGGGTGTTGAAACAGGTGAAAGGGGCATTTATCAAAATAATGTTATATCATAAAAGGCGGGGTTTAACATCAATATGTAGGAATTGACGTTTCAGGTTTGATTATGATTTGGTCTTACTCTTAGGGGTTGGATTATAGACTGACAGGGAACTGTCAATAACTGCAAGGGGGCGTGGAAACAATGGAACTGTGGGTAAAATTTTGATAGGGATAAAAGAGGATGTTTGGAGGAAAACGAGAGGATTCTGATTCTACCTTAGAATTCTGCATTCAACTTGACCATGAGCTGCACACTTTAAACCTTTTGTGCTCACCATCATTTATTTGCTTTTTCGGACTTAGAAATATTTCACGTATATTGAAAATGGTTACTTAGGCAAAATTAACTTTACATGTGGACTGATTTTACGGATTTGGAACTTATGAAACTGATTGAATTATGACCATGCTATTTGATTTGGATTTCGAATTTATCACAACAAATAAAGCTGTAAGAAATTAAACTTGGAATCTGGATTTTAATTTGAATGTCTTGATGTTGTGCATTCAGTTATCATCATCGGCCCTTGAACTCTTTCGTCATTATTAACATCTACAAAACAACGCAAAGGATAATACTACCATCTATTAAAAAAACCACTATGCGATCATAAGCCATTACATATGTGTGCAACTACCCCACATTATGATGTAATTTGGTGCCGTGACCAGGATGTAAAGATGTTATTATTCCGAACCATGGATACACAAGAAATGTATACTGTTAACATCTATTAAAGTTTTTGTGAGACTCGAATTTTGAAGTGAAAATTGTGAACAGATAGGAAAATAGTTTTATTTGGGAAAGAAAATGGATATCAATTTTGAAGGTGAATTAGTGTAATTATTTTGTATTGAAATATGAAAAAAAAATATTGAAATTATAGATGATTCCTAAAATTCTGACAAAAGACGATATTTAAAAAAATATATACTAAATAATATTTAAATTAAGAGTCACAGATAGAAAAGGAAATTTTAAAAAAATATAGATATATAGGGCAATATATTATATTTAAAAAGTGAAAACAATATATTATAGAACGACAAAATAATAATAATAATAATAATAATAATAATAATAATAATAATAACGCATTGATGCTATACGTATTTTATTTAATTAAAAAGAAGAGAGAGAGAGATGAAAATAAAAATTGCAGAATTTAAATGAATATTTTAGTGCGTTTTATTTTTCAAAATAAATGAAAATGCGTTTACTTACAATCAAGCGTTTCGGAATAGTTCTTCGAATATTAATTTGTACCGTTGATGGCAATGTTTTGTTAATATCAGTAACAAAGATGTGTCGATTTTTATTTCAATTTTTGTCTGTTATTGTTGGAATTACATGACAGTTGGTCATTCTTTAATGTTGTTATGTTTTTATTTTCTGTCAAAATGACTCAAGAAGATGACGGCAATAACAACACGTAAATTATAAGTTTTTATAATTGAAAAATGTCTTATGGTATTTATTGTTATATTACAACATCATTGATTATATTTTTCTCCCGTCGGTAGGGATGAATTGGTAGGTTGATATTGACTCTTTGACATTCATGGGTTCATGACAAAGAGCAAAGCTTTATATCTGTTTGTTTTCTTGGTAATAAATGTGTGGTTAACGCAGCCAAGTAATCGACAATTGAGCTAATTTAATTTGTGTCATGAGATATGACGTAATAACAGAATACATAAGCCGTTTGGATTTTATCACCGGAAATTAAGTTGAAATAATTAATGCGGAATATGAGTCGTTCACTGTTTTGTTTTGTTTTGTTTTGTTTTGTTTTGTTTTAAACGCGTTTCATCGTAATTATTTTAAGGAGCAATATTCTAATTATAACCTGAATAACGGACTTTTGATTTAAAGTCGGAGAATGAAAAGGAGATAATATAAATACAATGACGGAGTATTAATAATTTTGAAAGACGGATGTCTTTTCATGGGAGTTAAAATGTTATTACAGAAGAATAACACAATATTAAAAATGCATTATCATATCATATGAGCTGATAATATTTGTGACACAAGTGGTTAACTTGTTAAGAATCAGCGAATTATAAGTAACCCATACGGTAATATGCTGTATATGCATAGTGGGTAAATAAGCGCAATGATGTAAGACGCGGTAATTAAAGTGCACAAGGTTTAAATTGCGAGACGCGGGAATGAGGCGTTCGGGAATATTTTATTTTGCGTTTGATTAAAGCGCACGGTTTAACATATGATATGACGCAGGAGGCGGTGAATTTCGATAAATACATGGCACGTTGTTAAAGCGCACAATTTATCAATACTATATTATTATGAGGCGCGAGATTACGTCGCAAAGAGTTATATGAATATTATTATAAGCCGGGGGCAAAGGCGCGAGACATTGAATTTTTATTGAGCAGAGTGTATTTTGTTTCTGCGAATATTTTGATTATCATATTTTGCTCCTATCGATTTGCTGTTGTAATTGTAATCAATATTTACTGCGTGGTTTGAATTTAACATTTATATCATACAATGTGTAACTGAGTTGAAGAAGTTAGGTTCATTTGATTAGAATTAAATCTTAAGTGTGTAATTAGTCAGCAATAAGTCGAAATGGTAGGAAGTGCTGACACAAATAATAATGATAACATAAACAAAATCATATTTCATTAAATTAGGTATTTTCTAAGGGAAATAATTCGAGTTAATCAAAGGCAGAAGTAGTGTTTACACTAAAACAGTATACAGTCATCACGAAAGAAGACACTTGAAAACATCAGTCATAACGTGAATGCTGATGACAACAACAGAGACAACTCAAACCCAACCACAACAGAGGTCGGGAAATGTCCTAATCCCTTTGGTCTATCCACGGATACCTTGAAATGGAGTAACAATCTCGACAACCACTACGTCATTGATACGTCTAGAATCAACACAATCTACAGACTACAAACTACACAGCAACCTCAAATTACATCGTACCTTCCAACTTATACAAACTTGACAGAATTTATAAAATAATATCTGTATCAACACAGATTTCTTCCATGAACCATTTTATATTTACATTCTTTATTGAACAATTGGATTACTTGTATTTACTTCTACGACAACAATACCCAACGATGTACGATGTCAATAATTACATAAACGTTCAAGATACGATTGTTTTTACAAAAATGATGTCCAATTGTGAACAATACTACATCCTTCGTATGCAGTGGTGAGCGTATTCAAATTTAAACTTATGTCAATATACAAGTGTGCAGCACCCATATCTACAACTTATAAACATTGAATATTATAATAAAGCCTGTCTTAGTATCATTGTAAAAGATAAAGGCTATATATGTATATAAGACAATGCAGGAAAAAGTATCGCAAAACGCCACATGAGCGATTTCCTTGGATTCATTATCGTATGATATTCAACAACCTGCGTTCAAATAACGAAAATATTGTTGACCTTATTCGACCCTACTACATAGTCTACTAGACTACGTTATTATTACATCCTCTACCTGGTGTGTGGACTCACATCACCCACCGGAACTCTGCAAGATTACATCATCTACCTGGTGTTTGGACTCACGTCACCCACCGGTACTCTACAGATTACATCATCTACCTGGTGTGTACTCACATGCCACCTCATCAAAACTCGATCAACAAACACAGACAATTACAATGCACGACCTCTGTCGACTACTACACACGAACTCTTTGTCAACACATGGCTGAGTTCACAACTTTCTTTTGACTTGCTGGATAAGTCAAACTTCATTTAAATTCAAGATCTCGCACACAGTTAATCTTGAATTTTTAGAATTTCATCTACAATGAGATTCAACATATACACAAGACAACCACAAATATCAACGAGGAGAATCGACCCAGATGCCGGAGATGAATGGATTACAGCGACGTCACAAGACCAAGAAACAACCCAACAGGTTAAGCATACGTTTGCTACCTGTAGAGTCTTTTTTCGTCCCAATTCAAAAGACTCGAACAAATACAACACACTACTTGCAAAAGTTGGTCACTTTAGTAACAGCCCACAATCACATACTGTGTTAGATTTTACTTATTTAGTTATTTACACTGTACTAAATATGAATAAGTCGGACAGACTAATGACTGATTATTTACAAACACTAAATATGTGATGTGAACAAGCCGGACAGACTATTGTTTGATTATTTATTCAACGCTAAATATTTGAATGTGAAGACATTATTGTGATAATTCTAAGACATTTACAGAGGAAAAAGTTTTTAATTAATTAACAATAAATAAAGTGAATTTATGACACTTGGGCTATGCAGTGACCACAACACACATAACAATGCAACACGTAGACTTGATGCAAACACCTCAACTCTTATAGTTGATATATTTTTTTCATTACATGAAAACTCATTCTAAATGGAAACAATGACTAATTAACAATTACTGACCATTTTACAAGATGACCATTCTCGAAACGAACGGATTACTAAGAAATGTGACCTCTGATGGATGACCACAAAGAACAATTTGATTTCAATGTAGTTGTAAACTACACCGTCGTGACTTAAAAAGCTTAAAAACTGAAACATCAACAATGAACAATGAATGATAATAACTTCAACTTGAATTTTAAAAGGATGATAATGTTATTATTATGATTTATTTTTAAATATTTTTTTTATTACTAATTGAAATATAATTCTTCGTATTTGAATCTAGATGTCTATGAAATATTATTTGTACCACATATTATAAGTTGGAATTAATGTAATAATGTTGTTTCAATGGAATCATACAATATAAGGGAATATACAAGGTATTGGTTTTGAGATGACAGTAAATGAGTAGACATACATGGAAGCTGAGATTATCACCCATGTCGTATAGAGTTGAATTTGAGATTGAATAAGATAACGTGAGTATATCACAAATGGAAATTGAACCATCCTTTTTCACGCAATAATATGTATGTGTGATGGGATATGACGAGAATTAAACACTTTTATTGCTATGAAGATGGAATTTAAGGTGAAAAGATACTTTTTCTTTGAATTTTTAAATAAATGATATCTTACTGTCGATGTTGTAATACTTTAAAAAAGTTTAATCGATAAATATAAATGTTTTAATCAATTTTGGTGTTGGTAAATCTAAATTTTAATCTCTTTTTGATAGATTTGATGTTGTAATTTGAAAGAAAAAAGAATCTATAATCGATATATATCTATTTAGATGTTGTAATCAAATTTGATGTTTGTGAATTTAATACTTTAAAACCTATAATCGATATATATCTATCTAGATGTTGTAATCAAAATTGATGTTTGTGAATTTAATACTTTAAAACCTATAATCGATATATATGAATGTTGTAATCAACTTTGGTGTTTTTGAATTTAAAGTTTAAAGTTGTTAAATGTTTAACTGGTATAAGTATTTGTCATTTTAAAAAATATAGACTATTTCTTACATTTGTTTATTGCATTTTAGTTCGACATTAGATATATATTTAATCTCTTACTGTTATTTTTTTAATTGAAATTGTTTTAAGTCAATTTAAATTCTAAGAAAGGGGCGTATGTAAGAGAGTAAGCCTATGCAAAAGGTTATCTAAGAAATTTGGTGCAAAACTGTCAATTATATATATCAGCAAATGGGTTTAGTGAGTACATAGTGCAGGCATATCAGTTAAGCTTGGTCAGTGCATGACACGTGTGGGCAGTTTTATGTCCAAGCTATTTGAGACGCATGACACGTGTGCGCAGTTTTATGTCCAGGTTACTTGAGACCGTTTGTGTCAAAGTTACTGGACAGGTTATCATGTTGAGTACTATTTAATCAATCATTCTTAAATTGGTTTAGGGGTGTTGAAACAGGTGAAAGGGGCATTTATCAAAATAATGTTATATCATAAAAGGCGGGGTTTAACATCAATATGTAGGAATTGACGTTTCAGGTTTGATTATGATTTGGTCTTACTCTTAGGGGTTGGATTATAGACTGACAGGGAACTGTCAATAACTGCAAGGGGGCGTGGAAACAATGGAACTGTGGGTAAAATTTTGATAGGGATAAAAGAGGATGTTTGGAGGAAAACGAGAGGATTCTGATTCTACCTTAGAATTCTGCATTCAACTTGACCATGAGCTGCACACTTTAAACCTTTTGTGCTCACCATCATTTATTTGCTTTTTCGGACTTAGAAATATTTCACGTATATTGAAAATGGTTACTTAGGCAAAATTAACTTTACATGTGGACTGATTTTACGGATTTGGAACTTATGAAACTGATTGAATTATGACCATGCTATTTGATTTGGATTTCGAATTTATCACAACAAATAAAGCTGTAAGAAATTAAACTTGGAATCTGGATTTTAATTTGAATGTCTTGATGCTGTGCATTCAGTTATCATCATCGGCCCTTGAACTCTTTCGTCATTATTAACATCTACAAAACAACGCAAAGGATAATACTACCATCTATTAAAAAAACCACTATACGATCATAAGCCATTACATATGTGTGCAACTACGCCACAATATTCTCCTGCTAATTACCCTTTCCAAACAAGACTCCACGGTGCATATGCCCTGACTCGTCTAGTTCGAGAGCGGCGAAGATTGCAATCAATATTCTAGTCTCCGTTAATTCTTCCTTACTCAGTATTAATCAAAGCATCTGAATATCATTGACTATCTAAAACAGGAACCTTCTTCTGATTGGTTATCCCCATAATTCCAAAGCGTCCCTTTACTTCACAAAATCAAATTCATCTCTGAATTGAATCACACACACGCTAAGGATCCCAAGAAAGAACTATCCCTCCAATTTCAAACTTGTAAAAGTTTTTCTTCTCTCGGTTGAAGGTAAAATGTATTATTTATTAACATTCAAAGTGGAACGAGATATTACTGTGAATTCAATGCTTAATCCACCATTACTATTCTAATTTGTGTATATTTTAATTGTGCTCTATTCTATGGACTTTGGTAAGTTGGAATACCTGTAGAAACCTATATCTATATGGATATTATACTATAGTTAACATTTGTTTATGATCTATGCTATCATTTCATTGATATTCAATATGTATATTGCTTGATGTCTGTACTCTACCGCCAATCCCCGGCCACACATCATAATACTCGCAATTATAATTGATAAAAATAAATAAATTATAAAATATAAGGGATATTAAATTCTGTTAAATTCTCATCATGTAAGATAGTTCAAACTGTCACTTGATGTTTGATACAAATGCAATAACTAACCATTATCATGGAGTTACTGCTTCTCCTTGCCTAGGTCGGCAAATAAAAGCTATTATGATGTGTCACTCAAGGACGATCCGGTGGCGAAAGACAAACTCTATTGGCTCTAAGACCTTGTTGTTTTAACTCTTAATTGAAGGTCTTTGGCTATCACCAATCCGTGGCTATCACCCATCCATACTCCGTGCCCAATCCTTGAAGCACCCAACCCCTGATGTCAGTCATCGCCGACACAAGAACCTTCCTGATCAGCCCATAACTACAACGCACTGTTGTGAAGTCCAGAAAACTCTGGAAGCAGGAGCCAACCCAGGAACTAGCTGATACACTCGCCTCAATCAAGCAAGCCGGCTGTATAAGATAAGCCAAACGGGCTTATACCATTTTCAAATGTATTTTCCACGAACACAAATGATTAAAAACTAAATAGATCAATAAATCATAAATAAATCAATAAATAAATCAATAGATAAATAACTAATAAATTAGATCCACTCAATTAGAGCTATTCTTCCTGATATTAACTAAACACTTATTTTCTCTATCTTTTCCTGTAACAATCTAATTAAACTTTATGTATAGAATTGTATTGGGCGTTACTATTGTCTTGAATCACTTGTTATTAATATAATTAAGTTATAAGGGACCCTAAGGCTATTCTTAATCACCCTTAGATTAAACCTGAGCCGTTTGTGGTGTAGATTGAGTGCGCAGCTGGTAACGAGAGCCATAGCGCGCATACTAGTTCGAATCCAGACCATTGAGCTATCGGTTGGA